>NC_047119.1:13198684-13498684 GCF_902500255.1 Thalassophryne amazonica
CTGAGTTATTGTTGTATTTTTCTTTTGTTTGTTTGTTTATTTTGTTTTGTTTATGTGCGTGCTGAATAAACTCATTCATTCATTCTAACCATAACCTTAATAGAATGGTGCGGGTACGTGTCACTTCTGGCAAAGTGGCAAATCTGAATGAAAGTGTATTCTTGGAAAGTTGCCTGGAAGGGAAACGTGTGGTAGTAAAAGGTGCACAAACAACAGGGATGACCACAGCTTTGAGGAGATTTTCAAGCAAAGTGAAATCAAGAGCACATGGGAGCTTCACAAGGATATGACTGAGACTTGAGTCAGTGTGTCCAGGAAATGAGCTGCGTCACATTCCTAGTTTTAAGCCACTCCTGAACCAGAGCCAATGTCAGAAACACCTTAACTGGGATGAGGAGAAAAAGAAGTGGACCATTGCTCAGTGGTCCAAAGTCCTCTTCAGATGAAAGTAAATTCTGCATTTCATTTGGAAATCAATGTCCAATAGTCTGGAGGAAGAGTGGTGAGGCACAGAATGCAAGCTGCTTGAAGTTTAGTGTGATGTTTCCACAGTCTGTGATAATTTGGTGGACCTGATCATCTGCTGGAGTTGGTCCACTGTAATTTATCAAGTCTAAAGTCAACACAGCCATCTCCCAGGAGATTGTGGAACTCTTCATGTTTCCATCTGCTGACAAGGTTTATGGAAATACTGATTTCATCTTCCAGCAGGACTTGGCACCTGCACACAGTGCCAAAAGTATTAGTAACGGGTTTGCTTACCATAGTACAGTATTACTGCACTTAATTGGCCAGCCGACTCACCTCTATGCCAAAGCACAATGATATTTGTGCAAAGCCCAAGCAATTGAGTGCATAAATGAACATACTTTTCAGAAGTTTTATGTTTCTACTTTATTAATCCTTTTTTTGAAACGGATCTTATGAAATAGTCTGAGATATATTTTGAGATATGCAATTTCTGTTGAGCTGCAGGCTGTTGCTGAAAAATGAAAAAAAAATAGTATATATGTTGTGACTCTAGAATATATACAATTTTCACATTAGATGCACCTGTACTGTCTATGAATCATGAGGAGCAAATGAAATGATAATCCAATTTGGGCTCTCCTAGTTCCATGCCAGGTGAAATAGATCCTCTCCACATCGCCTGGAGATATTTCTCTCTTCTTTCTGGCTCAGTTGCTTGCATGGAATTAAGTAAAAATGACAGATCTTCTCTTTCAGCACTAGTGTGGGTGTCACTATTAATGCAACAATTTTTAAGCATGATTAAACAACAGAAGTGCCACAAACTTGCCTTTGGAGATGTACTGAACGAAGCTTTATTTTACCATATGAGCTGTTACTATAACGCACAGTGCATTTTGGGAGAGAGGTTCAACTTATTCCATGAATGGCTAATACGTATAACCACTGCCACAAAACTAGTAAAAAATCTTTCTCCATCTCTCTGTCTCTCAGGGACATGTAAAAATGATGTGTGTATTTTGGTAAGTGAGTAGTTTCTTTAACTGAATAACAAAAAAATAAATAAATAAAAGTATTTCCTAATACACAATGATTTTTTTTTTAACTTCATTTTTTTTTTTTTTTTGGATCCATTGATGAAGATGTCGTAACATCACATCATGAAAATTCTGGGTTGGCTAAAACCTTTGGATGATTATATACACAGTTTTTGTTTGTTAGTTTTTTTTGTTTTTGTTTTTTTAAGAAGGCTCATTGTGTCCATTTTTATGTTTTGAGCTAAAATGTCAAATATTATGGGTCACTTTTTTTTTTTAAACCATAGTTGTCCATTAACCAAAGGGTCAGTGTTCTTCAGCAAGATATCAAACCCTTCTACTGACATTTTGACCACCCACTATTGTGGGATGTTTCTGACCTGCAACACAGTGCAGTACCGGTCCAAACCACTCTGTAGAAACGGGGCTGTCGGCATACGATGGTTAATCATCAAGGTGTGACAGCTGCATTAATTTATTAGACGTACGCCAGCATGTGCCAGCATTTTTAACCCCTTAAGCCCTAGAGCCTATTTCACCAAACTCACATACCCATACATTATGATTTGTTTCTCAGCTTGTAGAAGGTTAAAAATCCAAAAGTTTGGATCAGCTAAAAGACAGGTTCTTGGGGATGCTGTGGATGCAAAAAATTTTAAAGTAAATAATACTTGGTAGGAGTAAATGAGGTTTGTTTTCCCAAAAAATGAATTCCGATTTATGTCTTTATTTGCTTGGCTTTCAGCTGTGGTTAGTTGATATGTGATTGAAGTGGATACTTTTGTAGAGGAGACGTCACTTGACATTTTGAAGTATAATAAGTGTATGTTGGTGTCAGCATTGGTTAGTTATGAGTGTTCAAATGTTCCAAAACAGGGCAAGCCTTCAAATTCAGGGCTCTAGGGTTTAAGAGGTCAATACAGTTGGCATATGCAGGCTAAATCATCCAAGGTGGGACAGGACCTTAAGGTGGATTTAGAACTTGAGCTGTGTTCACATTACTAGCTGACGTGACTTGAATCTGACTTTTTTTGTGTGCCTGCATGTGATGCAGTGTACAGTTTAACAAAATACAAGAGGTATGTACTTTGTCTAGTTTCGATAAACCTCACCACATAATGGGCATCTGTCTCCATATGTCAGAAAAGTCACAGAGGATGTAAATCTATAAGATTGATCCACATAGTCAAACAAGATGATCCTTTTGATGCTACACCATAGTCAATATGACTGACGGTTGAAAATATACGAGGTCTATTAGAAAAGTATCCGACCTTATTATTTTTTTCAAAAACTATATGGATTTGAATCACGTGTGATTACATCAAACATGCTTGAACCCTCGTGGGCATGCGAGAGTTTTTTCCGCCTGTCGGTTACGTCATTCACCTGTGGGCAGTCTTTGAGTGAGGAGTCGCCCACCCTCTCGTCGATTTTTTTTCATTGTTTAGGAATGGCTCAGAGACTGCTGCTTTGTTTGATCAAATTTTTTTCAAAACTGTAAGGCACAACTGAGTGGACACCATTTGATAAATTCAGCTGGTTTTCGGTAAAAATTTTAACGGCTGATGAGAGATTTTGGTCTGGTAGTGTCGCTTTAAGGATGGCCCACGGCGCCTGATGGCGATCTGCGCTTCGAGGCGGCAGCGTCTCGCCGTTTCAAGTTGAAAACTTCCACATTTCAGGCTCTGTTGACCCAGTAAGTCGTCAGAGAACAGAGAACTTTCAGAAGAAGTCGGCATGAGGAGTTTATTCGGACATTCCATTGTTAACGGTCATTTTGTAATGAAAGAACGTGCGGGCAGAGTCGCATGTTGGGCCGGACTCGACCGCGGGGGGTTGCGACAGGAAAAACACCTCCGTTGGAAACCTTAACGGGCAAGTTGGAACATGCCCAAGCTGTTAAACAATTTCTCAGTTACTCACTTGTTGAAAACCATCAAAAGCCGCCTGAATTTTACAAATGGTTTTCAACACGGAGGTGTTTTTCCTGTCGCGGCGCACACAGATTTGCCGAGTCGTCACGGAAACGACTCGGTGAATTTGCGCGCACGTTTTTCATTACAAAATGTCCTTAAACAGTGGAATGTCCGCATAAAGTCCTCATGCCGGCCTCTTCTGAATCTTCTCTGTTCTCTCACGATGTCCTGGGTGAATTAAGCCTTAAATTAGGATGTTTTCAGGTCGAAACAGGCCGACGACGGCGCCTGGAAGCGCTGCAGGACGTCCCGCTCCGTGGGAAGTCCTTACACCGACAGAAACACCCCATAATCTCTCATCAGCCGTTAAACTTTTCACCGAAAACCATCTTAATTTCTCGAATAGTGTCCACTCGGATATTCCTCACAGGTCCAGAAAAAATTTTGATAAAGCAACGCGCGCTGTCTGGAGCAGCGTGTGAAACAAAGGAATTCAGCCGAGAAGGCGGGACCACATCTCACTCAAGGCCAGCCCACAGGGAAATGACGTCACCGACACGCGTGAAAAAACTCACGCATGCGCGCGAGGGTTCAAGCATGATTGGTGTAATCGCACGTCATTCAAATCCATATAGTTAAAAAAAAAAATAAAAGGGTCGGTTTATTATCTAATAGACCTCATAAATAAGAAAATGGTGTGGCCACTTTTCACCTTTAAAAATGCACAACTGTTTTAGGTGGTAAAGAACAACATAATTATTATTATTATTAATTAATTAATTATTTTTTTGTTGTTGTTGTTGTTGTTTGTTTTTGGTAATTGCCTGCGATTTACAAAGAAATGAGTGTGTTATCTAATTGTTAGAATAATTTTCCAGCAGCTGGTAACTCTTTTTGTTATCAACTACAATGACAAAATAATAGTAATGAAATTTAAAATGAGACTTATCTTCAAGATTAACTTATTTCATGGAGAAAAAGGATCATATTTGATTTCAGTGGCATGGGAATGCTAGTAACATTTCAGTTTAAAGTTTCATTTGACCCACAGCTAAAGACCAAAAATTATGGAGAAAAAAGGCAAACACTACATTATCAAATTTCTGTCATAGCTAAACCTTTAGCAGATGAGTTAATGCTAAGCATTTACACATTTAGCCTAATATTTACAATCAAGCTAAATATTTAGCTAAATGCTGAGACAAATATGCATCTTAATTAAAGAACTAATTGTTCCTCCTTGAAAGACAGATTAATAAAGCATCTAATGAAAGACATTTAGCATGTAAGGAGACATTTATTCAAATTTGCAATTTGATGATTTTTATGAGTTATATTGTAGCCTGAGGTGCATTGATGTCAATTTAAATTCCAATTTCAGGGGTGCATCTAAAATACTAAATTATAAAAATGGCTGTTTGTGCAAATTTTTTTTTCGGGGGGGGGGGGGGGGGGGGCATCAGAGGGGGTCTCGCCCAGGGAGGTATTCAGTGTAGAACCGCCAGTGGCTTCAGTTAAATATGGCCTCCAGTGATTTTGGTTCGGTGACAGTTTACAGATTAGTGATTACTTCATACATAAAACACGTACATACATAAATTGCCACTTCAAAAAACAACACCCCATGACCAAGTGATAAGGCCTATACATTCCTTTCGTGCACAATTATTCGTGCCAAGGCGGCCCACATGTCCTGTGCAAACACTCCTTATTGTTGGAATGGGGGACAAAGGATGTATTCTATTATCCATGTAAGTAATCTTGACTCTCAAGGAGAAGAGGATCAGAGATAAGGTGGAATAGGTTCACAGCCACACAATGTGCATTGTCAGTAATTCTGACTTACATGAGTGCATTGGGGCTATTGTGTTAAGCAGAACACTTTGTCATGGATGACAGTCCACCTGGGGACAAACACTGTAAATTAAATGTTCTATCACACTGCTTAACACTGTTTAGCTGGATTATTACAGTATGCTGATGCATCTCTTCCTATTTAAATAAAGATGAGTAAAATTGTGTTTGATGCATGATCAGCACACAGGGTCCATGATAAAGAGTAGAGGTGAGTGGTTGTTTACATACAGATTTTAATTGGTGCTACAAGGACAAAAATATACTTTAAAAGTGCTCATAGAAATCTTCAACCACCATTTAAAGAAAGTTCAGTTTTCATCATGAAGGTATCTAAAGTAGTGATGCAACACACAAAATTTCACCATTCACAACTGTATGAAAAACATATTAGATTTATATAGAAATACAGTTGTTTTGGAGCGTATTCCACCATATTGGATTATTTTGCTCACAAAACAAGCTGATGTCATGGTGCCTATACATTCAGATTTGCAGTGGGCATGTCACATTACCCAGCATTTGCATGAAATAGACTTCTGGGACCTTATGTAAAAAGGCTGCATACGCAGAAAAATGTGGCATTCGTCGGTCTCCATGCTAACTTTTAGATGTGAAAAAGTGAAATGACCATGGAAATGTGCGGTGCAACGTCAAAATCACAGCTGCCGTACGTATGTTTCTACAGCTATTGTTCCACTGCTGACACATAGAGGTGATGCTTCGAAACTGTTAATAGTGTAGATAGTGTAAATACAAGAAGTCATCAGCGTGATGTGCATGAGTGAGTACTCTGGGAAATTGAAGATTTACTTGCAAATGACGATTATTGGCTCATAAGCCTAATTCGATTACCAAGTCCACTGTTACTGGATTTGCACGGAGAACGCGGCTGGCCCTAGAGTGCAATAGGGTGAGGAGCCGTTGGTTGCCTGTACCCACGTGGGTGCTGACCACTGTGGTCTTCCTGGCAACAGGCATTCCAGCGGGAGCTGGGTGATGACCAGGAGTGTGCCAGTCACCCTTGAGCCAAGCCATGCCAGATGTGTGGAACACAATCATCCGAACATCATCCAGGTACATCACATTTCAACATTAAAGTGCAATTTCCAGTGAGAGCCAGGTTCTCTAATGTAATCAAAGCGATTGACTGCACATATATTATTATAAAGGTGCCATCACATGGTGAATTTGTTTGTTATTGGGACACAATTTCACTCCATCAATGTACAAATCATATGTGACGCACAAATGCATTGGGTTGGGTTGGGTTAGGTACAGGCTAGAGGCTGCTCAATTCCATGTTGATTGGGATGTACAAAATGAACATGCTTGGATCCATGTGTACGCACACTTTGATACATCTGAATATTTATGTCTGTACGACAGTTTTGGTGTACGCCATGTTTCACTAGGAAATCCATGGAAGTCTTTGTACATGAGGGCCCTGGTTTGTTTTGGTCCCGCTTAGCTTGCACGTTTCACCAGTGTCTCTTGCCACTGCAAAATGCTGGCTCTGATTGAAGATGAGTAGTGAGTCGTCACTTTGCCTCTTTCTCTTGCTGTCACTTGTAGCTAATGTGACCGTAAGGTAAAACAATATTCAAAATGTTGCAGCTAATAATATTAGCTAGCCATGCTACATCAACATCCTGCTCAGCCAATTTAAAACGCTTTAATTTTTAAAGTAAACCCACAAATACTGTTTGCATTCTGCTGTGAGACTAGGCAGTAGTACCAGTACACCTACTTTGTGCCCATTTTAATGTATTACTGGATAGAATTCATGCATGCCATCTAGGCTAACGACGTACCGAGTACATTTTATGCCATCTGTTCATGCTAGTTCATGGCACCAGTAATCAGCTACACATACTGCACAATGAAATAATATGAAATTCTGCCCAGCAAAGTATAAACTCTCACCACACATATAACATACTTTTCAATCAGTTGTAAATTAAGATTCTGCTGCAAAATTACATTCCATTTATATGTGTTAATTATTCATTGGATCACAATCATACTATGCACCTGCTGTCTTGCTAATGTGTTCTGCAATGGCTTATTATACAAGTTTATAGCAGTGGCTATTATATTAGCTAAGTTGGACTTCTCTCCAATAATGAAGTGTGAGCCGCAGCAACAACTCGAAGGAAACAAAACACAGCTTTCTTCCATATGTCTCCGAAGGTGAGTATGTAGTACATCCACCATTTAATCATGCACAAAAATTGTCACCCTCAATATTGACTTAAAAAAAGTGAAGATTTTCCATTCTATGTAATCCAGAGCGAGGTAACTGAGCCAGAAAGAAGAGAGAGAAATGGCTCCCTGTGATTTAGAGGTTCTATTCCACCTTGCGTTATACTATAGTGGCCCAAATTGGTTAATCATTATCTTTGAGCCCCACAATTCACAGAAGGTATGTTGATGATTCATGTCCTGCCTCTGATAACAGGACTATTCCACAAGGCGCTGTTCTACTATGATCGCCCATGATTTAAAAAAAAAAAATGAGATGAAACTGCTTAATCCCCTAACCTAGCAGCTGCAGGGCTGCCTCCTCTACCCTTGCACTCTCGGACAGACATGTTCAAGCTGTTCATCTTTGAACAAAAACGCAACAAACATTCATCGGGGCAGCTTCACTTTCAAATGTTTACCCCAATGGAACAAGAATAAACAGGTTTTAAGCTGTAGTTACTATGAATATCCCAATTCAAGACACCTGAGCATGAGTGATACTCTTAAGAAAACCAAGAAGTTACTACGTATTTTTAACTTTTTTGAGAACTTGGATCAACTGTTTTACAATTTCCAAAATTTTATCCCATTTGAAATCTGGTGCAGATGATGGCCGTAACTACACCCCCCAATTCCAGTGAAGCTGGGACGTTGTGTAAAATGTAAATAAAACAGAATACAGTGATTTGCAAATCCTATTCAACCTATATTCAATTGAATACACCAAAAAGACAAGATATTTAATGTTCAAACTGATAAACATTTTGAAGTGGATGCCTGCAACATGTTTCAAAAAAGTTGGGACGGGGCAACAAAAGACTGGGAAAGTTGGTGAATGATCAAAGTGCACGTAATTGGAAACCGAGTGTCATGACTGGGTATAAAAGGAGCATCCCCAAAAGGCTCAGCCGTTCACAAGCAAAGATGGGGCAAGGATCACCACATTGTGAACAACTGTGTGAAAAAATTGTCCAACAGTTTAAGAACAATGTTTCTCCACATTCAGTTCCATCACCTACAGTCCATAATATAATCAGAAAATTCAGAGAATCTGGAGAACTTTCTACACATAAGCGGCAAGGCCAAAAACCAACACTGAATCCCCGTGACCTTCAATCCCTCAGGCAGCACTGCATTAAAAACCAACATCATTGTGTAAAGGATCTTACTGTGCGGGCTCAGGAACACTTCAGAAAACCATTGTCAGTTAGCACAGTTCGTCGCTACATCTACAAGTGCTAGGTAAACTCTACCATGCAAAGTGAAAACCATACATCAAAAACATCCAGAAACGCCACCGCCTTCTCTGGGCCCGAGGTCATTTGAAATGGACAGATGCAAAGTGGAAAAGTGTGCTGTGGTCTGAGTCCGCATTTCAAATTGTTTTTGGAAATCATGGACGTTGTGACCTCTAGACAAAAGAGGAAAAAGACCATCCGCATTGTTACTAGAGCAAAGTTCAAAAGCCAGCATCTGTGATGGGTGTGTTAGTGCCCATGGCATGGGCAACTTACACATCTGTGATGGCACCAACAATGCTGAAAGGTACATCCATGTTTTGGAGCAACACATGCTGCCATCCAAGCAATGTCTTTTTCAGGGACGTTCCTGCTTATGTCAGCAAGACTATGCCAAGCCACATTTTGTACGTGTTACAACAGTGTGGCTTCATAGTAAAAGAGTGCAGGTACTAGACTGGCCTACCTACAGTCCAGACCTGTCGCCCATTGAAAATGTGTAGCATATTTTGAAGCGCAAAATACAAAGGAGACCCCGGACTGTTGAACAACCGAAGGCGTACATCAAACAAGAATGGGAAAGAATTGCACCTACAGAGCTTCAACAATTAGTGTCCTCAGTTCACAAACGCTTGAGTGTTGTTAGAAGGAAAATTGATGCAACACAGTGGTAAACATACCACTGTCCCAGCTTTTTTTGAAACATGTTGCAGGCATCCATTTTAAAATGAGCAAATATTTGCAGAAAAACAATGAAGTTTATCAGTTTAAACATTAAATATCTTATCTTTGTGGTGTATTCAATTGAATATAGGTTGAAGAGGATTTGAAAATCATTGTATTGTTTTTATTTACATTTCACACAATGTCCCAACTTCATTGGAATTGGGGTTGTACTATGTATACCAAGTTTGATTAAGATTGATAAAGATAGCTCAAGAAGTTAAAATGCTCCCCGATTTGCTGTTTGGGATTAAATGGGAAGGAATGGTGCTCTATTGAATAGCCCCATAATGCAATGCTAAGGAATATGTTGACCAATTTTATTTATACATTTGTGGAAGAAGGCAACAAAGAAAAGCCTTTATTGTCATTGTACATATACAATGAAAACTTGCTTAAAATATTACAACATTCTGAATAACTTGGCTCATTAAATAGTCTTTTAGGGTCACTGCACTGGACATCTCCAAACCTCTGATTTCTATCTCCATAAAATGGCCGGTTGTATTTTGGACGTTTGACACTTTTGATAAATTATTATTTGACAAATTTTGTTGACAGGGCAATATATCAAATGGAAAACCAAATTTACTTGTGCTTACTAGAACAAAAAGCACTTAACACCAAATGTGTTTTTATACCCGGAGGTCACAGCTCCTACATGAAGAAAACAGACAAAAGTGCAAACAGTGCAAATTTGATGATAAAGTGCAGGGCCTTTCAATTTGGCCGTTATCCTTGCAGGCTGTTGATGAATCTTGTAATAATATGGCAATTTCCGCCAAATTGAATGAGCCATGACTGGCATAGCTTTGGGAAATGTGGAAGGGAGAACTGCCAAATGTACACATAGAGTAAGTCATTAAAGGTGGGGCCTTAGAGGCTACAGCTGGCTCTGGAGT
This sequence comes from Thalassophryne amazonica, assembly GCF_902500255.1. Lineage (NCBI taxonomy): Eukaryota > Metazoa > Chordata > Actinopteri > Batrachoidiformes > Batrachoididae > Thalassophryne > Thalassophryne amazonica. The sequence continues at coordinate 13,209,076 of NC_047119.1, forward strand.
TATTCCAGCTGTTGGTCAAGTCAGTGGCTGATTTGTGCATTCACCCAGTTTATCTTTGAATGTCACCTGATCAGCCTGAGACATTCGGAGAGAGCTAAAAAAAAAAAGGGAGTAATCTCCCCAGAGGTGGTGTTTACCCCAAAGCAATACAGGCCTTTATCGGCTTTGATGTTTCATGTGTCCAAATGAGTGCAGGACGCTCTGCTGTTAGTTAGCTGTAGATGTGTGAACTGTTTTCCCCCCTCAGCAGTGTTTTTTTTTTGTTTGTTTTTCTTTTTAATCTTCATGCATGGAGTGGCAACAGGACAAAAGCACAGAACTGTGAAGAACTAGCAGAGTGAACTGTCCTTCCCAAAATGCCAAGTCAATAATTTGAAATATGATGGAGTTATAAGGAAAGGAGAAGAAACAAAGAAAAGAAAAAAAACAAAACAAAACAGAGGAGATGACATTGTTTGACAGCAGGACAAAAAGCAGTGACAATAAAAGTTTGAAGATACACTATGGACTGGTAGAGGAGTGGCATTTAGCTGGAGAGATGAAGCAAGAGCACAAGTTTTCTCCATAAAGCATTTAAGTTTTTAGGAATATTCTTTGCCACCTGTGTAATTTTGTTGGATAGTAATCAAATACATGATTCACAATCTTATATCACAACAAATAAATGAAATATAATCCAAATTGGAACCCTCTTGCGTTAAAAACCCAGTATCCTAGCATGTTGTTTGGGACTCAAAGGGTACTGCTAGGCTACATAAGCTAGTGTTAGTTTCACTGCTGGTTGCACTTGGAGGTCATAATTCCTCCGTTGCAAGCAGGAAGGTTCAGTTTGTAATACCTTCCAAAGTCAAAGTGCCAACTTGTCAACTCATCTGAACACCACGTACCCCAAGTTTATAATCCAAGATGGCTGCTCTGAGCATCAACAATAAATGAAAGCTGTGGTGTTTACTTTGTTTATTTATTTATTGGGGGGGGGGGGTGTGAAAGCACTTCTTTCTTTTCGTGTCCAGTTTAATAAGTCATATAGTGTTGTGCATTTGACATGTTGCTATCTACAGTATGTATGGTGTTACATCTGAAATACCGCGTAATGTCGTTTACCATGTGGTGCCACTAATGTTTAATAGTCTGGTAAAGTAGATGGTGCTAACAATGGCTGGCTACACTGTGCAACAATCTGAGCCATACATTCCACATCATTGTGGACATGATAGCTAAAGCCATCAACCACCAAGCGAGGAGGAACAATGCCCTACCAGCCCTTCTTCAGGTTTTGATTGCACTGAGATTTTACGCTTGTGGGATCTTTTTGTGGGTTATCAGCAACACTGCCCACATCTCCAAATCGTGCCAAATCATGAGCCAATCACTTATCCTGCAAATCAAGCGATTTGTCCAGCTACCTCTTGCAGGACACTGATCTCCTCCCAAGCCTGTCTTTTGGCAACTAGGGCTGATGTTGTTCCTTTGTAACACATAAGCACCCTCATTCGTATTCCTCCAAAAGGAGATCTTCCTCTGCTTTGGAGAACGTAGGGGGCTTTTTCTGGAAGCGCTACTCCTCTGGTGTGGTGGACTTAGCCATGGTTGTAGCAGATGACCAACCTGGAAATAAACACAACTCTTGCATGTTGGAGGTGTTTCTTGGCAATGGCACTGTGAAAATTGTGGACTAACATTAGATGGCTACTCCACAAGCTTAGCCGTCTATGTAAACGGAGATTAGCCAGCTAATGTTGGGCAACGAACCTTAGTTGACTGTCAGATTTGTTCGGAGTTGGACCTGGAAAGAACAACTCAGTTTACACACACACAGAAAATGATCACGCAAGAGACACTGAATTTCTTTTCCTGATTAGAAGAGGACAAACGAGGAGCTTCTTCAGATAGAACTGTCGTCTGCTTTGAAGGACCCGCCCATTTGCTTCTCCTTTTTATTGAATATAGTTACATACAGCATATAGGAGTGACAATATCACAAAACAATGGAAAGACAAAGTCTGTTCTCACATTGATATGAAAACTGTTATGGCTTTGAGCCCTCAGTCTCCTAAGCTTCCCATAATAATGTCCAGCCCTGAACCGGTGTTCCGGTTACAATGCTCTTCCCTCAAGGCTGAACCGTTAATTGAAGATGCACATCTGCGCTTAGCAAAAACATAACTCTAGCAAAACAATCTGCACATTGACTAAGCCAAAGATCACCTTCTCACTTTCTTGTGTGGCAGGTTTAATGATCACTTGAACAGTGATTGCTTTGACAATGAGTAATTATTTAAAGGAATAATGGTACATGAACTCTCACACATGCATACATGTATGTATGAAAAATAGAGAACAGAATCAAAGACACGATCACAGAGAGTACATCAAAGTAAAGACATTAATATTTGATAATATATATTGATAATATAGAGAAAACCCTGTCATTGACTAAGTAATTTTAGTAGACTAAAAGATTAGACTGCTTTATGAAAACGGGCCCTGGTTGTCTCCCTAGGGAGGTTTTCCTGGCCTTTCATATTTGAAGGAAGGTATATTTCCCAGCTGGCTTGTGAATGCCTCAGGATCACCTGGGAAGTGCGACAGGACTTGGCTGAGGATTGGGAAGCATGGTAGGGGTGCCTAGTCTGCTGCCAATACAACCTGAACCCAAATAAGCAGCATAAATTGAATGAATGAATTCTATTGCATCAAATCACATTGCATTGAACTGAGCAGTTCCCTAACAAAAAGTAACATTCCCAAATCGTATCGCCGTCCAATTATCTATATACATTGCATATGATTTTATAAGGTAAATATGCACACCCATGTTAATGACAGTGAAAATATTTAGGGCCCGAGTAGGCGACGTCCTACGAGGACCCTATTGTAATTGCGCTGTTTATTATTATTATTATTATTATTAGGGCCCGAGTAGGCAACGTCCTATGAGGACCCTATTGTAATTGTGCTTTTTATTGTTATTATTATTTATTATTATTATTATTATTATTATTCTCACTCTTGAAATCGAAATTTCGGCCTCTTCCGATGCTCAAAAACTCACCAAACTTTCCAAAGTCATCCAGCCAGATCTGAAATTCGATATTTTGGGGGCGTCACACATGGTCGCAGAAAAATCACGAAATAGCGCCCCCTACAAATTTTCAAAAACCCCTCCGCATTGGGCTTTTTTCGTCGTAGCCTCACGAAATTCGGTACACATTTACCATGCCAGGACGCACGAAAAAGTCTCTTACTGTCATGGTGAAATATCGACAGAAAGTCGGCCATTTTGATTTTAAGTTTCGATTTTGAGCAAATTTTTGCCATTTTTGGCCATTTCCACTACTTACATTTGAACGAACTCGTCTTAGGGATTTCATCCGATCGTCTTCAAATTTGGTCAAAATCATCACAACACAATGGTGATCAAAATTTATCAAAAGATTCTAATTAAGTCAAAAGGCGTGGCTGCTAGGGGTCGTCAAACTTTGGCGAGCTTTTTGGAGCACGCCATTTCACTTCGAACGGCTGTCACGTCTACATACTTCATCGTAGATCCTTCAAACTTGCTGGACATAATGAGGGCTCTGCCCTGAACGTCTATATTTCTTTAAGTTCCCACCTGGGCCATAGCGCCCCCCGGTGGTGGCGGGAAATGTCCTATTTTTACTTTAAGAGGTCCTGATGTCACATACTTAACCCAATCAACTTCATTCCACTTCAAAAACATGCAGAACAAATTGGTGAACGTAGGCGATGAACGCCGTGAAGTTACGAGTAACGGCGTCCGTGTGGCGGCGTGCCGAATATTGCCCATTCGCCATGAAATTACGTTCTTCCTTTTGATGACTTTAATTTTGTCATATCATCATGAAAATTGATACACAGGTTGAGCACGACAACCTCTTACAATTCATAGGGGCGTCACCCATGGGCGGGGCAAAATGCCTCAATAGCACCCCCTTGAAACTTTCAAAAACCCCTCCCCATAGGATTTTTTTTTGGAGTAGGGAGATGAAAATTGGTACACATATGTGACTTGCATAGACGTACAAAAAAGTCTCTTGCACCATGGGTCTACTCCAAACAGGAAGTCGGCCATTTTGAATTTTCTTGTCATTTTGGCGTGATTTCCACGTTGTATTTGGACGAACTCCTCCTAGGGATTTTGTCCAATGCACTTCAAATTTCTTTCAGATCACCCACAGAAGATACTGACCAAAAGTTATCGAAAGCTTTTCTTTATGTTGAAAGGTGTGGCCGCTATGGCGCCACCATTTTGACCCTTCGCCATGGAACATTATACTTAAACAGGTACTGAAGTCACATAGTTAACCCCATGAACTTCCTTCCACTTCTAAAACATGCAGAACAAGTTGTTGAATGTAGGCCATGATTGCCGTGAACTTACGAGTAACGGCTTCTGTGTGGCGGCGTACCAAATATCGCCCCTTCGCCATTAAATTACGTTCTTCCTTTTGACGGCTTTAATTTTGTCATATCATCATGAAAATTGCCACACAGGTCAAGCATGACAACCTCCTACAATTCATAGGGGCCTCGCCCATGGGCGGGGCAAAGTGCCTCAATAGCACCCCCTTGAAAATTTCTAAAACCCCTCTCCATAGGGGTTTGTTTGGAGTAGGGAGATGAGAATTGGTACACGTGTGACTTGCATAGACGTACAAAAAAGTCTCTTGCACCATGAGTCTACTCCAAACAGGAAGTCGGCCATTTTGAATTTTCTTCTCATTTTGAAATGATTTCCACATGTTGTATTTGAACGAACTCCTCCTACGGGTTTTGTCCAATGCACTTCAAATTTCTTTGACAGCATCCAAAGATGACACTGACCAAAAGTTATCGAAAGCTTTTATCTATGTTGAAGGGTGTGGCCGCTATGGTGCCGCCATTTTGACCCTTTGCCATGGAACATCAAGTCATGATAACTCCTTCATGCTTTGCCTGATTGACTTGAAACTTCACATGTATGATGATGGTTGGTCCCTGAACACACCCAGCCCCTGTGTTTGTACACTGACCGCCCCCTAGTGGATGAACAATCAACATGTCATAACTCCTTGAAGCATTGTGTGATTTGTTTAAAATTTTAACTGTGTGATGAGTGGTTGCCCCTGCATGCACATGCCCACATGTGGTCACAAGGGCACCCACTGGTCTGGGTAGGCGGTTGCACGGAACGAGGGCCCGTATATGACTGCTTGCAGTCCTAGTTAGGGCCCGAGTAGGCAACGTCCTATGAGGACCCTATTGTAATTGCGCTGTTTATTATTATTATTATTATTATTATTATTATTTATTATTAGGGCCCGAGTAGGCAATGTCCTACGAGGACCCTATTGCAATTGCGCTGTTTATTATTATTATTATTATTTATTATTAGGGCCCGAGTAGGCAATGTCCTACGAGGACCCTATTGTAATTGCGCTGTTTATTATTATTATTATTATTATTATTATTCTCACTCTTGAAATTGAAATTTCGGCCTCTTCCCATGCTCAAAAACTCACCAAACTTTCCAAAGTCGTCTGGCCGGATCCGAAATTCGATATTTTTGGGGCGTTGCACATGGTCGCAGAAAAATCGCGAAATAGCGCCCCCTAGAAATTTTCAAAAACCCCTCTGCATTGGGCTTTTTTCGTCATAGCCTCACGAAATTCGGTACACATATTTATCATGCCAGGACGCATGAAAAAGTCTCTTACTGTCATGGTGAAATATCGACAGGAAGTCGGCCATTTTGATTTTAAGTTTCGATTTTGAGAAAATCTTTGCCATTTTTGGCCATTTCCACTACTTAAATTTGAATGAACTCGTCCTAGGGATTTCATCCGATCGTCTTCAAATTTGGTCAATCATCACAACACAATGGCTATCAAAAGTTATCAAAAGATTCTAATTAAGTCAAAAGGCGTGGCTGCTAGGGGTCGTCAAACTTTGGCGAGCTTTTCGGAGCACGCCATTTCAATTCGAACGGCTATCAGGCCAACATACTTCATCGTAGATCCTTCAAACTTGCTGGACATGATGAGGCTCTGCCCTGAATGTCTACATATCTTAAGTTCCCACCTGTGCCATAGCGCCCCCCAGTGGTGGCGGGAAAGGTCCTATTTTTACTTTAAGAGGTCCTGATGTCACATACTTAACCCAATCAACTTCATTCCACTTCTAAAACATGCAGAAGAAATTGGTGAACGTAGGCGATGGACGCCGTGAAGTTACGAGTAACGGCGTCCGTGTGGCGGCGTGCCGAATATTGCCCATTCGCCATGAAATTACGTTCTTCCTTTTGACGGCTTTAATTTTGTCACATCATCATGAAAATTGATACACAGGTCCAGCACGACAACCTCTTACAATTCATAGGGGCATCGCCCATGGGCGGGGCAAAATGCCTCAATAGCGCCCCCTTGAAACATTCAAAACCCCTCCCCATAGGGGTTTTTTTGGAGTAGGGAGATGAAAATTGGTACACATGCTTGACTTGCATAGATGTACAAAAAAGTCTCTAGCACCATGGGTCTATTCCAAACAGGAAGTCGGCCATTTAGAATTTTCTTCTCATTTTGCAATTATTTCCACATGTTGTATTTCAACGAACTCCTCCTCGGGATTTTGTCCAATGCACTTCAAATTTCTTCAACATCACCCAGAGACGATACTGACCAAAAGTTATCGAAAGCTTTTCTTTATATCGAAGGGTGTGCCCGCTATGGCGGCGCCATTTTGACCCTTTGTCATGGGACATCAATTCATGATAACTCCTTCATGCTTTGCCTGATTGACTTGAAACTTCACATGTATGATGATGGTTGACCCCTCAACACACCTGGCCCCTCTGTTTGTACACTGAGCGCCCCCTAGTGGATGAACCATCAACATGTCATAACTCCTTCATGCATTGTGTGATTTGCTTGAAATTTTAACTGTGGGATAAGTGGTTGCCCCTGTATGTACATGCCCACATTTGGTCACAAGGGAACACACTGCCCAGGGTAGGCGGTTGCGGGGAACGAGGGCCTGTATATGACTGCTTGCAGTCCTAGTTTTCTACATGCCATTTGCAAAACCCAACAATATGTCATGGATCAAACTCACTATATGTACCATGGATCCACCCACACCCTAAATAAATTTTTAACTTTAAAGATTTGCTGTAGTTTTTTACCACAGAAGTAAAGGTACTTTGTCATGACTAGATTTCAATGACTAGATTTCACAATCAATATTGTGAAAAATTGAAGGGGTACACACCTATGAAAAGTAAGGATCATTTACTCTTAGCTTGTACTCACGTACACAAGTGTAAATGGGGGAAAAAATTACAACAAATAACAGTAAATGCAATCTAAATGTCAAACTCTCATCAAAACAATAACAAAAAAAGAGGGCGCAAACATGGAGTAAACCGTGTAGACTGAGGGCAAAATCTGTGGTGTTATTTATGTATAATGATGGTTTTTCTCAAGGCTCTCCAGAGGAGGGGCAAAGTGCGCACACCTCTGAAGTGCAAAGTCAAAGGTAGTGTTGCAGCTTTCTCTGTCTGCTTTGTTAATTCCACAAGTTAGCCCGAGGTTAGCCATCGGCATGAGACATGATTGAGGTTAGAGATGCACCAGATTCTCTGCAAAGCACTTCACTTTGCCCTCTCTTTTTCAGTATCAACCCTGTGGGGCAACACTGTTTAATCAAAGAGTGCACATTCTTTTCCTTGGTTTTCCACTGAGGGCACTGTGAGTACACTGGGACTGGACATTAATAGAGGTGACATTTCCTTATGGGGGCAATACGACTTATATCTGAAGAATGAATCGTATGGTGCTGACAGTGAGCACAACAGTACTGTAATTACAAGAGACAAAATGCAGTGAATGACATTCCCAAGTACACAGAAATGTTTCATATGGAGGGGAATTGGCACATGCATTGAGTTGCCATTGGAAGTGCTTAAGATCGAAGCCCTGTGTCCTCCTGTATATGTCCTTATAAAAGATGGGTGTTTTCATGTAACTATTGAAGAGTGGTGATGTCAGGGGAGGTGATGGTCTAGTGGTTAAAGTGTTGGGCTTGAGACCAGAGGATCCTTTGTTCAAATCCCAGCCTGACCAAAAAAATCCTTAAGGGCCCTTGGGCAAGGTTCTTAATCCCCTAGTTGCTCCCAGTGTGTAGTCAGTACCTTGTATGGCAGCACCCTGACATCGGGGTGAATGTGAGGCATTATTGTAAAGCACACTGAGCGTCTGGTGCAGGATGCAACATGACACGTTTAGATATTTAACAAAAAATATTATTTTTTCTTTTTTTCATAAATTTGTTAGTTATTTTGACATACTGTGTGTGTTAAAGTAACATTACTTGTCTGTTTTGCTTAGTACACTTAGCCTGGTTAGCTTAGCTTGTTAGCTTTAGCTCATACCAGGTTTATCTGTTATTTGGTTCAGAGATAATTTTTATACAAAGTCTGACCTGCATGATGTTGGCAGACAGGGTGACTCTGTTAGAGAGCTGTGTCCAGAGGAGCAGTTTATTTCAGTACGGTAGCTTAGCTTCAATGGCAGATGAAGCGTGTCGGATGTGGCCAGAAAGAAGAACGCAGGCAAAACCTGGCATCTGGTTGTGTTGCCAACCGGCATGCAATCCTGTTTATTTTGCCCTTGCAACAGTCATTAGAGATATTATGAGGACTGCTTTCTTCCACTTGCAAAATACGAGGTCTGTGATTAAAAAAGCGGCCCTTTTTATTTTTTTCAAAAAATAAATGGATTTGATTCATATGTTTTTAAGTCAGACAAGCTTGAACCCTCGTGCGCATGCATGAGTTTTTTCACGCGTGTCGGTGATGTCATTCGCCTGTGGGCAGGCCTTGAGTGAGGAGTGCTCCACCTCGCCCGTCGGAATCTCTTTGTCTGAATAGCCGCTGCGGACGGCGCGCGTTGCTTTATCAACATTTTTTCTGGACCTGTGAGGAATATCCGAGTGGACACTATTCAAGAAATTAAGCTGGTTTTCGGTGAAAAGTTTAACGGCTGATGAGAGATTATGGGGTGTTTCTGTCGCTGTAAGGACTTCCCACGGAGCAGGACGTCGCGCAGCGCTTCAAGGCGCCGTCGTCGGCCTGTTTTGACCTGAAAACATCCTAATTTAAGGCTTAATTCACCCAGGACGTCGTGAGAGAACAGAAGATTCAGAAGAGGCCGGCATGAGGACTTTATGTGGACATTCCACTGTTTAATGACATTTTTTAATGAAAGATGTGCGCGCAAATTCGCCGAGTCGTTTCCGTGACGATTCGGCGAATTTGTGTGCGCCGCGACAGGAAAAACACCTCCGTGTTGAAAACCATTTGTAAAATTCAGGCGGCTTTTGATGGCTTTCAACAAGTGAGTAACTGAGAAACTGTTTAACAGCTTGGGCATGTTCCAACTTGCCCGTTAAGGTTTCCAATGGAGGTGTTTTTCCTGTCGCGACCCCCTGCGGTCGGGTCTGGCCTGACATGTGACTCTGCCCGCACGTTCTTTCATTACAAAATGTCCGTTAACAACAACAGAGCCTGAAATGTGGAAGTTTTCAACTTGAAACGGCGAGACGCTGCCGCCTCAAAGCACAGATCGCCGTCAGGCGCCGTGGGCCGTCCTTAAAGCGACACTACCGGACTAAAATCTCTCATCAGCCGTTAAAATTTTTACCGAAAACCAGCTGAATTTATCGAATGGTGTCCACTCAGTTGTGCCTTACAGTTTTGAAAAAATTATCAAACAAAGCAGCAGTCTCTGAGCCATTCCTAAACAATGAAAAAATCGACGAGAGGGTGGGCGACTCCTCACTCAAACACTCTCCCACAGGCGAATGACGTAACCGACAGGCGTGAAAAAACTCTTGCATGCCCACAAGGGTTCAAGCATGTCTGATGTAATCACACGTGATTCAAATCCATATGGTTTTTGAAAAAACTAATAAGGTCGGATACTTTTCTAATAGACCTCGTATATTGTCAACTGTCAGTCATATTGACTATGGTGTAGCATCAAAAGGATCATCTTGTTTGACTATGTGGATCAATCTTATAGATTTACATCCTCTGTGACTTTTCTGACATATGGAGACAGATGCCCGTTATGTGGTGAGGTTTATCGAAACGAGACGAAGTACATACCTCTTATATTTTGTTAAAGTTACTTTTATCACAAACCTCATATAGTGAAGATTCATCCCATCCTGTCTATGGCTGATGCTGAGACCCTGATTCATGTGTTTATCTCTTCTAGATTGGACTATTGCAGTGTTCTATTTTCTGTTTTTTTTTACCGCAGTCCAGCATTCGGGCTCTCCAATTGTTTCAAAATGCTGCAGCCTGGTCATTACCATTATTGCAACATTGTTAGCCACATTGGTGCCAATGATGTTAGAATTCAACAGCCTAAGATCATAAAGATGGACATAGTAAGGGATTGTGACCTTTCCAGTAAGACGTTTCTAGTCCCTTTCTCTTCTAGGGAAATGATAAGGTCTTCAGCAGGCTTATGTCCCTCATTAGGTGGCTGTCAAAGATCTGTGCACTGCAAAAAAGGTGCATCTAAAAACACTACATCTGAGTGAAAAGGTCACTGCAATAATGGTGACAAAGGTCAGTTTCAATTTGTACAGGGGTCAAAAGTTAAAGTTGCACCAAATTCCAGTAAAAATTATGCAAATCAATGGTTGAAATAAAAGGATAAAAGTATTTGACTGTATTGAATGTTTGGTCTCCAAACTAAAGGTCAAACAAGATTGATGTCCATTGGAGTCTATAACATGTGACACATGCTCCACTGTAACATGATAACTAAGCATGACAGATGGTGCAAACTGTTCCTTTTAAGAACTCTATTAACTCAAACAATAATTTCATTATTTTTTTACTGAAATTGGAGCAACTTTAACTTTTGACCCTGTACAAACTGAAACTGACCTTTTTTTTTCTTTTTTTTTGCTGTTTTTAGCCATAACTCCAGAACATTCAGTCATAGATAGTCCAAACTATACCTTTTCGGGATTGTTATGATCAGATAAATAATGTAGTATAGTTTTCAACATGACTGGAGCATTTTTACATTTTGACCTCATTTTGACAGCTGCCACACTGGGATGGCTGTAATACATTTTTGTGTAGGCCATGGTACACTGAAGCTGGACTCTAAGTGTCGTTTTGCCACCTTAAATGATACCAAAAATCTGCTTGGCCCATGTACCATCAAGGAAAGGCACCACCCTGTGAAACCCGCCCATGTTTCCACAATGTGTGCAAAAATCAAGCAGGACACGAGAAGAACATGTACAAATTGTTAGAAACACAGTGCAAACTCTTAATCTCATTCTCATTCTCCATGGAGTTGGATGATATGGTAGAACTTTGGACATGTTCAAAAATATGCAGCAACAATATAGGCCAATTAGGATACAGTAAAAGTTAAACAGGGACATATTAACAACTGCATTGCTTTTTTTTTTTTTTTACTTAATTAACCCAAGTATGTACCCAAGTGTGGTTCAGACAGCTTCTCCCAGCAGCTGCAGACTGAATGAAATGTGCTGATCCCTATCCATGGTGCTGAGACACAGAACAAACAAAGAACTTTTTTTTTTTCCACTGCACACACTGCATGTTTCAATATGTGGACACAAGAAAACGTGCAGCACCTGGTGCAGTATTGATAAGAACAGGAGTGAGAATGTAGCATATGTACGTGTGATGTGATTGTTTGTATGAAGAACGTTAAAAGGATGAATTGCATATCATCACCTTCCTAAAATAATGGCCCAAGTCATGTTTTATGACTTAAGCCATTATTGTAGGAAAGTGACGATATGGTATGTGCATGATCATAGGCTTGGTAAGAAGTTAGGGGGAACTTGTTAGACACTGTGAGAACATGGCAGGGATGTAATATGTATGGACTTGAACACAGCACTTTTTTTTTTTTCCATTTTGACCACGTCCCTGCTGTGTTCATCAAAGTTTCTGGGATGTGGTTTGTTCTTCAGTCTTTGTCTGAGTGTGCCAGAGCCCTAAGGAAATGACAGCAGGCTGTGGAGCAGGTGATGAGGGAGAGCACACCCACCTGACTCTTAATGCAGGTGTGGAATTCAGTAGTTTGGTAGTGAAATTAAATCGGGACAACCACTATTGTGATTGTGTAGAATGTGTGAATGGGAGCAAAGTTTTTCAAGTTGAGACTGTGTTGTGTACCCATCAGAGTGGACATAAAGTGTTTAGAGGTTCATGGTATAAAAGCTTAGTGCCCATTAACACTTTGAATAGTAACTTAAATGGTCAGATTGCATAAGCAGACTTGAGAATGTATATAAAAAAACTATTATATCTCTCTTGGCAGATGTGTATCCATCCTTAGACTCCTGTAAACCTAAAATGAGACATCTGATTCACATTAAGACGAAATCAATTCCTATTTCACATGTATCATCTACCAAATCCAGTTATAGTGCAGCGAATAGAGAATATTTAGAGGGGAATCCTGCAAATGGTGATAAAAGCATCAAATTCGACAGAAATATTCCTCAGACAATCCTCTTTTGAAAAAAAAAATGACTGGCCACTTGAATTTTCAATCGGTGGTCAGGTAGGGGTCAATTGAAGAATTACACAGAGGTCAAAATTAAAAGATGCTCCAATCATATTGAAAAATCTTCCACAATATTTGCCTTTTGTTTGTCTCATCTCAAAGCAATTTCTGTCTGCTATTACACAAAAGTTACATCACAAACATCTGCTTCTACTGTGTTTTGGAGTGTTCTGTGCTGCTCCTAAAGCAGCTTTCATTCACACTTTGGCCCACTTTGGCTTCTTACAGTCTGAGGAGCGGCCCTTCCCCTCGCTCCATTGATATGGTAAACAGTGCTTTACTCCGAGAAAGCAACAGAGTTATCCAGTAACATTCACATGCAAACTAGTGGAGCAATCCTGATAGTTACACACTCTTTGTTTGAGCACATGAGATTGTCATCAGAGGCTCTCCGTCTGCTTTCACTGATCGCTGTGTGTAATGGCGCAGGGTGCATTGGAGACCAATAGTATGTGCTCATTGGAGCACCCAGGGGGCTATTCAAACAGGCCAACTATACTCAACAAAAATATAAACGCAACACTTTTGGTTTTGCTCCCATTTTGTATGAGATGAACTCAAAGATCTAAAACTTTTTCCACATACACAATATCACCATTTCCCTCAAATATTGTTCACAAACCAGTCTAAATCTGTGATAGTGAGCACTTCTCCTTTGCTGAGATAATCCATCCCACCTCACAGGTGTGCCATATCAAGATGCTGATTAGACACCATGATTAGTGCACAGGTGTGCCTTAGACTGCCCACAATAAAAGGCCACTCTGAAAGGTGCAGTTTTGTTTTATTGGGGGGGGGGGGGATACCAGTCAGTATCTGGTGTGACCACCATTTGCCTCATGCAGTGCAACACATCTCCTTCACATAGAGTTGATCAGGTTGTCAATTGTGGCCTGTGGAATGTTGGTCCACTCCTCTTCAATGGCTGTGCAAAGTTGCTGGATATTGGCAGGAACTGGTACATGCTGTCGTATACGCCGGTCCAGAGCATCCCAAACATGCTCAATGGGTGACATGTCCGGTGAGTATGCCGGCCATGCAAGAACTGGGACATTTTCAGCTTCCAAGAATTGTGTACAGATCCTTGCAACATGGGGCCGTGCATTATCCTGCTGCAACATGAGGTGATGTTCTTGGATGTATGGCACAACAATGGGCCTCAGGATCTCGTCACGGTATCTCTGTGCATTCAAAATGCCATCAATAAAATGCACCTGTGTTCTTCGTCCATAACAGATGCCTGCCCATACCATAACCCCACCGCCACCATGGGCCACTCGATCCACAACACTGACATCAGAAAACCGCTCACCCACACGACGCCACACACGCTGTCTGCCATCTGCCCTGAACAGTGTGAACCAGGATTTATCCGTGAAGAGAACACCTCTCCAATGTGCCAAACGCCAGCGAATGTGAGCATTTGCCCACTCAAGTCGGTTACGACGACGAACTGGAGTCAGGTCGAGACCCCGATGAGGACGACGAGCATGCAGATGAGCTTCCCTGAGACGGTTTCTGACAGTTTGTGCAGAAATTCTTTGGTTATGCAAACCGATTGTTTCAGCAGCTGTCCGAGTGGCTGGTCTCAGACGATCTTGGAGGTGAACATGCTGGATGTGGAGGTCCTGGGCTGGTGTGGTTACACGTGGTCTGCGGTTGTGAGGCTGGTTGGATGTACTGCCAAATTCTCTGAAACACCTTTGGAGACGGCTTATGGTAGAGAAATGAACATTCAATACACGAGCAACAGCTCTGGTTGACATTCCTGCTGTCAGCATGCCAATTGCACGCTCCCTCAAATCTTGCGACATCTGTGGCATTGTGCTGTGTGATAAAACTGCACCTTTCAGAGTGGCCTTTTATTGTGGGCAGTCTAAGGCACACCTGTGCACTAATCATGGTGTCTAATCAGCATCTTGATATGGCACACCTGTGAGGTGGGATGGATTATCTCAGCAAAGGAGAAGTGCTCACTATCACAGATTTAGACTGGTTTGTGAACAATATTTGAGGGAAATGGTGATATTGTGTATGTGGAAAAAGTTTTAGATCTTTGAGTTCATCTCATACAAAATGGGAGCAAAACCAAAAGTGTTGCGTTTATATTTTTGTTGAGTATAGTAACATATCACTCCTGAAAACGATCTTTGGCTTTTCACGTGAGGTAAATCTGCTCTACAATTGGATTTTGGAAAACCATGTGACGGTGAACCAATTCCGATTGGACACACTCATGCGCACATCATCACACAGCTTCTATGAGGAGTACAAAGATGGCCAATGGCTGGCTCGAAAGTCCACGGAGTTAACATTTCAGCCAAAAAGAGTAAGTTTCTATCTCATATCATTAAAAACTTTTACTGGAGTGATTATATAACCAATCTGGCTACTTAGCATCTCTGGATCTCAGATGACATGTTATGGCTGGAGAGATGGGAATCTCAACTGCTACCACTTGATACAGATAAGTGGAGGATGTGGTGGTGACGGCCCACTGAAATTACATCATGACGCATTCTTTATTACCATCTCTGTAGAAAACCAACAAATTCTCCTCAGCAATCTCTACTATTTATAAATTGATCATGTCCTCAGTGATCCAGGTGATATTTAGTTGGCTTTACAGCAGTGATCCACATATCCAGTTGAGCAGCTGATATAGTATGACTCACATTCTCTTTCTTTACAGTTCCTGTCCCAGTAGAGCTGTGTTTGCCCAGTGGCTTCCAGTCAGGGTGTCTCTGTGCAGAGACGAGGTATGTTTGCTGAATGGTTTGTAATTATCTGCAGGCTTCCCTTGGGCAATGCTCCCAGGCACATTTAGAAATGCTCAGCTCCACCCACCAACGAAACCTTTCTCCTGGTGAAAAGAAAGCACCAGGAGAACATAAAAGATGCAACAGGTTTGAGTGGTCTATTATACTGAATCATGCAAATGACAAAACTCAACCTCTATAACCATGACTCAAACACCTACCACCCTTTGTCAAATAATTTGTCTTTTCCTTTTCACCTTACTTATGTCGCCTTTAATCAAACAGTCTTATCTACAAATGCCACACACGTATGTGATCCTATTGCCTTCTAATGGAACATAAGGCCTTTAATGCTTTACAGCATCTGGGGATTAACTCCCCTACTGGCTTATGTACAATCTATCCCTCTTTGGAAGCTTAGGAAATAAATAGGTAGGAGGTTATTCCGAAATGCTTGTTCTTGTAATGCCTTATAATTCCATTAAGACTCTTTGCCCCAGTTGGGTTGTTGTTTTCCTGGTGATGCCGTCCTTATGTGAATTATTTGACTTCCAATACATCGCTTTGCAGTACTAAATCACAAACTCTGTGGCTGGTCTTCATTGTGGACAGAAGGTGACTGTTGTAAGATGAACGTACATATCTCTTTGCTGTTCTTCACAAATGTGTCAATTCTCTCTATGTAATTACACCATGAGTTTACTTACATGACTTGGTGTTAAATGAGCTAAGAGTCTCAATGAGGCCATGCAGCATGCTTTTTTGAGCATGATGCTACATGCAAAAGCCTCATTGGTAACCACCCATGTGACTGAATAGACAAAAAGAATGTCCATGTAATGCCTGGTTGTGGCAAATAGAAGGTTGCTTCTGGAAGTTGACTGAGCAGCTAAAGGATTGCATGTGTGGCTGGCAGTCGGGAGCTAAAGCAGCTATTTTTGTGTCATTGGTTATGGTTATCGACTCATTATTATGTAGTGGAAGACCCATTAATTGTTAGAAACAGCTCATGCAGTAGGGTACTTAAATATTTGGACAGTGATGGTACTAGTACAGGGTTCCAGTCCCCAAAAATAAAAAAAAATGGATCTCTGATGACATGTTATGGCTGGAGAGATGGGAATCTCAACTATCTTCACTGGCCTGCTACCACTTGATACAGATAAGTGGAGGATGAGGTGGTGACAGCCCACTGAAATTACATCATGACACATTCTTTATTACCATCTCTGTAGAAAATCAACAATCTGGGCCCTCGATTTCTGAGAAGAAGATCTTATGGTGTCATGAGTTCATTGCACAGAGCTGTTTGTTGCAGGAGATTGAAGGGTCCTAGGGCTCCTTTTTCTTGCTTTCTAAGGCAATATGGGAAGCTAAATATTAACTCTATAGTCATTGTTTTTAGTAAAGTCCCTTCAGCTGCTCCCTTCTTTGCACTCGGGGTCGCCACAGCAAATCCAAGGTGGATCTATAGTCATTGTGTTTAATGCTCAATATTTAGTTTCAACACTGGAAAGCTTATAATGTAACGAATTCTGCATGCAGTAGTGTTCATCAATCAGTCTTTGTTAATGCAAGGCCTTTCCCATGTTTGATAATACCGTTGGACAGCGGTTAGCGGGTGGGGAGGGGTTGCAACGCCAGCAACCCCCATTCTACACTCACTGGTCTCTTTATTAGGCACATCTGTTCAACTGGTTAAGACAAATAGCTAATCAGCCAATCACATGGCAGCAGCCTAATGCATTTTGGCATCTAGATGTCATAACGATGACTTGCTGAAGTTCACACCGCGCATCAGAATGGGCAAGAAGGAATTTAACCCCTTAACCCCTAGAGCCTATTTCACCAAACTCACATACCCATACATTATGATTTATTTCTCAGCTTGTACAAGGTCAAAAATGCAAAAATTTGGATCAGCTAAAAGACAGATCCTAGGGGATGTTGTGGATGCAAAAAAATTTAAAGTAAATAATACTTGGTAGAAGTAAATGAGGTTGATTTTTTTTTTGTTTGTTTGTTTTTTTTTTCCCCAAAAAATGAATTCCGATTTAAGTCTTTATTTGCTTGGTGTTTCAGCAGTGGTTAGTTAATATGTGATTGAAGTGGATACCTTTGTAGAGGAGACTTTGTTTGACATTTTGGTGTAAAATAACGGTATGTTGGTGTCAGTATTGGTTAGTTATGAGTGTTCAAATGTTCCAAAACAGGGCAAGTCCCCAAATTTGGGGACTCTAGGGTTTAAGAGGTTAAGTGACTTTGGCATGGTTGTTGTTGCCAGACGGGCTGGTCTGAGTATTTCAGAAACTGCTGATCTACTGGGATTTCCACCCACAACCATCTCCAGGGTTTAAAGAGAATGGTCTGAAAAAGAGATGATATCTGGTGAGTGGCAGTTGTGTGGATGAAAACGCCTTGTTGAGGTCAGAGGAGAAAGGGCGACTGTGTGATGCTATCATGTCAACACAGACCAACATATCAGAATTTCAATTTTCAATTTATTTCCATTTATATAGCACCAAATCACAACAGGGTTGCCTCAAGGCGCTTTACACAAGTAAGGTCTAACCTTACTAACCCCTAGAGCAGCATTGGTAAGGAAAAACTCCCTCCGAGGAAGAAACCTCAAGCAGACCAGATTCAAAGGGGTGACCCTCTGCTTAGGCCATGCTATAGACATACATTACAGAACAATTCACAAAACGAATATACAGGAAATGCTGTTTGTGCACAGGTCAGGAGGACAATATCAGATAAATGTTTCCAACACCTTGTTGAATCTATGCCATGAATATTTAAGGCAGTGTGTCCAACCTGGTACTAGCAAGGTGTACCTAATGAAGTGGCTGGTGAGTGTATGTATGTATGACACTGTTAATTGTTGAACATTTGTTTTTAATTGCCATGACTACTTCATGGCACACAAACACTACTTTGTTAGTGTTTCTCTGCACTTTTTTTTTTTTTTTTTACTTGCTTGAGCGTCTTGAAATCAAGCGGTACTGTCTAAGTCCCTGTACTTTTTCTGTTGCAACCTGCCATTCTGGACAATATTGCAGTGAGAAAAGCCTTTTATTCTCTGAGTGCATGCTGGGCATATGTGAGAGCTCCATACCAAAGCCCGTGTTTAAGTTTTTATCTTCTGTAGTGAATGTTTCCAGCTTAAGGTTAAAAACACACGCAGTGCAGAAGGGTCAATAAGACCTGACAGAAGATTTATCTCTTTTAAAGTGGATTTTCAAAGAACAGCCAAACATCTTTGTCTTTCAAACTGGTAGAGCTCATAAAGCTGTGCCATTTCTCTGTCTAATGGAGTCATTTTGAATTTTAATGTTTTGTGTGTGTGTGTGTGTGTGTGTGTGTGTGTGTGTGTGTGTGTGTGTGTGTGTGTGTGTGTGTGTGCGTGTGTGTGTGTGTGTGTGTGTGTGTGTGTGTGTGTGTGTGTGTGTGTGTGTGTGTTGGTGGCTGAAGAGCTTATGGTGTCACGAGTTCATTGCACAGAGCTGTTTGGCAATGCCGATATGTTGCAGGAGATTGAAGGGTCCTGGGGCTTCCTGTCTTTCTGTATAGTTGTGAGACTTGGGTGCTAAAAAGTAACTGAAGGTGACAACTATATGTCTTTGGTATTTGTTCCCTTTGGAGGATCTTTGAGTATTGCTGGAATGACTTTGTGTCAAATGAGCAGTTATTTAGGGAGACAATAGAAGATTCAACTGTAGTCTAGAAGACATATGGTATGCATTGTAAATTGTGACTACCATGTGTTGCATGAGCCCATTATGCAGTAAATATTCCTTCGTGTGGTATTGGTGTTCATTGTCAGATGCAACTGCTGTCAAAGAACTATTCAAGGGATCACAGGCTTTTACCACATGCAGGACTTGTGTCTGTGTGCCCTTATTTGGGAATCTTGGTTTATAAATATGATTTTCTCTCTTGTGTCTATGTGATAATAACTGTCCCTCAAATCATGGAGGAAAATGGCTTGCGTGCATAATCTGCCTCCTTTGTGCTTCGTTTCACTGGATTTTACAAGACTGGATAGTGTCTCTGCAGTGCCGTGCAACCGTGCATGTAAAAATACCAAATGACGTTCAAAGACCTTGAGCCCCTGTCATCACATTTTCAGGTGAAAACAAAGAGGGAAAGTGACAAAAGAAAATGATACATAAATGTATTATTACAGCCTGTATTGTTGAAATGTCATAATGGACAGGTTAACATCAACATGACAAGGATTATACACTAGTTACCGGCTTTGTTTACCTTGTTGGCTAGCAAGGAATGCTTATTATCGAAAAATTTAATGGTAGCTCATGTAGCTATAGTTAGCTTATTTTTGTAACATTTATTTTACATGGTGTAGATTTTTAATATTCTTCAGTTTGTTTTTTTAATAGATATAATTATATAGTATCCTATTTTGGGGTTTCCATTAGATAGCATATAGATTGTGTTTTGTCTTCCTATAGTAAGCTAGTAGGGTGAACTTTAGATAGATACCTAAAACATATTACATCATTGCTTCTAAAATAAATTAACAATATTTATAGCTGAGCCTACTAGCTATAATTTATTTTACTACTAGTCTACAGACTAGGTATACATATAATTCAATCTTCTCCTGTATGAATATTTAAGTTTTAGAAGCTAATTCCTATATATTCTGCAGTACTATGTTTCTTGTATATGGTGTTTATTACCCCTATTGTGTAAATATCACTTACGAGGGTAGGCTGAAAAGTTCTAAGGCTCACTATAATGCAGTTAATGCATTACTCCTTCATGGGAAACCTTAGAACTTTTCAGCCTATCCTTGTATGTACATGTCAAATTTCTTGAGCCGCTTGGGTGGGTAGCGAGAGTTCCCATGGGATAAAAAAGCTTTTCAACCTACCGTCCCTGGTTCTCAAGACCAGACACCTAAGTGGCTCTACTCTACTCTATTCTACGCTTCTTTTTTTAGATATTTAGATTTACCTTAGTATACACTAGTAGAGTTCTACTATAGAATTTGACTATATTATATAAGACATACCTTACTGAATTTTCATGGGAATGTTGGTGGTGAATAAAATACAATTTTACACATGAAGTAAATTCTCAAGTAGATTTGGATTAGAAACATAGGCACTGAGCAAAAGAAACCCATTCGCGATCTTGTAAAATAGACCAGAAGGTGTTCAAGGAAGTCAATCTAACATGGTACAAAATGACTACAGTGGCATGAATACAATAGATTTCAGCACAGATTCACATGAGGTTGTACAAAGAACTATCTGCCATGGTGGAGAAATGCACTCTGAGTGCCCTGTAGCAATAATTATTTTTCTAGGATTAGTGTATAACTTTATGAAATGGTGCAGACAGACATGGACAAACAACACGAGACATACCAGGGTTTATTAATGTCAAACTAAAATGTCATTCCCAGGGTTTCTGCTGTCGGCATCTGGCCATTTGCTTGCATTGATTCTGTCAGTCGCTCCGGTTCTTTCTTCATTGCTTTGGTTTTATTTCAGTCTGGCTGCTTTCAGGTCCAGGCAAGTCTGGCATCCTCCTGTCCTCACTGTGGCACAAATAGTCATTAATTGAGTAGTAGTCTGAGTAGACTTGTGGTCATCTTTGTACCACAGCTGTATATCATGTCATGGTAAAAACCTCTAAACCGCATGTCTGCGTAAAAATGCACACATGGCTTTTCTTTAACTACTGCATTCAATTCTGGTAACTACAATGTGAGTTAGGTGTTTATGCATTCATGTAGGGACCTTAACCTCTCGATTAGGCTAAGAGGAAACTCATAAGGAGAGAGAACGATGTCACCAGCTGAGATACATCCTGGTTAATTGAAATTGGTTTCTGCAGTAAGTGGTTGTATTAAGAGCAGTGCTGCAAAGAAACCTACATCTACACACACACACTATCCAAGTAAGGCAAGATATATATAAATACAAGAGTGTCGATATTAGGAATCTAAGAAAATAAATCAAATTAAATTACACAATTGAACTTCGCTTTTCAATGGTATAAAAGTGTGAAGAGTTACCACACAGTCTAAATATGACTGTGTGGTGTGCAGAGGGGAAATGAAAACAAAGCCACTATACAGCAGAAAACAAAGAGATAACTCTTGAATGTGCCTAGCCTCAGGCCAACAAAGAAACACAGTCTATACAGTGACTATAAAGTGCTCCACTGAGTGATTTTATGACACTGGTGTTTCACTAACTCTTTCAAGGTGTGGGGACATCTGGCCCAGTTTAGATTTTTTTTTTTTTTTTTTTTTTTTAACCTTAATAATAATAATAAATTTTGGGACTGATCTTGACGAGCTCTAGGGTACGGTCAAAAAGCACACAGCACAAGTCCAGATCCATTTTCTCCTAAACATGTAATCTGAGTGCAAGTATGGTACAAGACACAATGACTAAGTTTCGTCCTGAACCTCCTGGGGTACAGGGACTCATTGTACCATACCTTCACTAATTCCCTTTTCATGGTAATTACATTTATGGTGCATTCAGAAAATATTCACAGCACTTCCCTTTTTCCACAGACTTATTGTTGTGTGTTGGGGGGTTTGGCTGGATGTTTTTGTGTTGTTTTCTTTTCTTTGCTCTCCAGGTGGTATGCAAACTGGTTTTTGTCTGTGGAGAAGGTGCTGGCAGAAGAATCCTTCACCCTCATCAACATTATTGGCTGCACTTGTGGAGGATGTTCATGTGCAGGCCTAATGACTCGCAGCACCTGTGGATGATGCTCACGTGAAGCAGATAATGAGATGGCGTTCTGCATTTAAGCCATGAGTGATTCAAGCAGAATTGCCGGGAACTCGACCTTGTGACGTTCGTTTGTGAGAAGCTGAGGACTGCGCCTGGGTTTGACACATCATGCCTGTGAAGGAGGACGGGTGAGGGACAGATGCTGTCAGCACACATCAGAGGTGATTGATTGTCTGAATAAGTGTTAATAGTAATTTGGTATTTTGTTACGCAGTATATTTGAACATTAATGAGAATTGTGCAGCTCGCTTCTCACGGCCGTGGCGTGCGGACTGATGATCCTCCACCTGTTGTGAGAAGCTGCTCATTTACATAAAGCTTAAATTCAGACCTGAATGTGTTGCTGATAGTGTGTGCCTTTAAAGGATATTAGTTGTAGCTGTTGACTTACCTCACCTCTTCTATCCTTCACAGAGTCAGTTTGTCATGTCCACCTGGGGGGTGTTTGGCGGTGAATTTGAGTCCAGAAGCGCCGGGCTTCGATCCCTTTGGGCGCTGGAGAACGCGCCGTCCTTCACTCCACCAGACAAACCATATATTATGTTGTACACAGTTATTGCACAGAAAGGGAAATAAATGTTTTGTTTTTGGAACCGCTTTCTGGTTATTTAGCGCTGGGTTCAGTCAGACGCAGGTCCGCTCCTCAACCCGCGTCGGCACATAACACTTATTTCAAAATGAATTCATTTTTTTTCCTCAAATTTCTGCACACAACACCCCATAACGATATGGAAAAAGTTTATTTTCTTTTTTTTGTAATTATATTTTAAAACATATTACAAAATTACATGTACACAAGTATTAACAACTTTTGCCATGAAGTTCAAAGCTGAGCTTAGGTGCATCCCGTTTCCACTGATTACCCATGAGATGTTTCTACAGCTTAATTGAACTCCACCTGAAGTAAATTAGTCATGATTTGGAAAGGCACATACTTGTCTACATATAAGGTCCCACAGTTGACGGTACATGTCAGAGCACAAACCAAACATGAAGTCAAAGTAATTGTCTCTAGGCCTCTGAGACAGGATTGTCTCGAGGCACAAATCTGGGCAAGGGTACAGAAAGACTTCTACTGCTTCAAAAGTCCCAATGAGCACAGTGGTCTCCATCCATAAGTGGAAGAAGTTTGGATCAACCAGGATTCTTCCTAGGGCTCGATGCCCGTCTAAAAGAGCAATTGGGGGAGAAAAGCCTTAGTCGGAGGTGACC
This sequence comes from Thalassophryne amazonica, assembly GCF_902500255.1. Lineage (NCBI taxonomy): Eukaryota > Metazoa > Chordata > Actinopteri > Batrachoidiformes > Batrachoididae > Thalassophryne > Thalassophryne amazonica. The sequence goes on from NC_047119.1 coordinate 13,232,470, forward strand.
AAGAACCCACTGGTCACTCTGTCAGAGCTCCAGCATTCCTATATCAAGAAAGGAGAACTTTTCAGAAGGACAACCATCTCTGCAGCAATCCATGAATCAGGCCTGTATGGTAGAGTGACCAGACGGAAGCCACTCCTTAGTAAAAAGTGCATGGCATCCAAAGCCAAAGATATAGCATTTCATTATTTCTGACAATAAATCCTACAACAAATTAAATGAAGTATGATTCCATGATTATTTTGTTGTAAAGCCAAATTGTTTAGTTAAACCAAAATAAATCACCTGTAAAGCTAAATGGTAATCACCTGAGGTTTCTGCAGGATTTAGCAGTGTTTATTTGCAGAAATAGAGTATAGCGTTCATAAACATCTGTTTATTAGTGCATAATTATCTGCAACACTAAATCAATGTGTTTTGATTTGCTGAGAATGACCTCGTCATAACTACATGGGAGTGTTCTCTGCTGTTGAAACATTAGCCCAGAAGGGACACACTTACTTCATCTTTTGCATTTGCAGCACAGCCAAAAATGCACCACCTATGTGTCGTACATAATTTTCAGTTTTTAAATTAATCAAAGTATTCAGAATAAAAATAATGCATGTATTCCGATTTGTATTTACCATTCAGTAACTGATAACATCAAAGTGAAAGTGCTAAAGTAATCCTACTCAGCTGTGCTTACAACCCCCATCACCGTCATGTCTCAGGATGAAGCTAAACTTTGTTTCCAACGTTGATCTCGTAGACGCTGGGCTGTAGACTGCACCTCTCACTGTGCTGGAACTAGCCACCCAACAGGTTCCCGATTTCAGGATCTTTCCCACCTCCGACACTGCAGCAGAGCCATCGCAGGCTTTCTGCAGAAGACATGAAGCTTCTTGGTTGCATTTGAAGTCTACAGTGTATAGTGCAGAGATGAAAGAAGACAGGAGTGTCCCTGTGGGGCTGCAGTGCTACTCACCATCTGCTCGGAGACTCAGTACTACAGACACACAAACTGGGTCTGTCAGTCAGATTGTGTGTCACTGGCTATGCGCCACTGAAGCTACCATAATGAATAATTGATCAGGAATAAATGTGGAGGATGTGGGATAATGCCTTTATCAAGAACAAATTTCAGACAAGCTTGTTGATCATTTATTTTCCTGAAATACAAGCGTATATATGGTATGCATAGTGATGAGAATATTTTGCTTTTATAGTAAGTTAAACCTGGAGTCAGTTTGGATTCTTTAAGTCATGAGAGAGGATACACAATTGCATGTCCCAATGTGCAAATACAGCACTACAATGCCTTGACACACAGGGAAAGTCAAATACTGTAGCTCTCCTATGCTACATATTCTCGTGTTAGCATCATAGAGCCAATGGCATGCAGTAGATCTTCAGATGTGAATTAAAAATGCCCCCCTTCTAAAAAACAAAACAAAACAAAAAAAAAAAAACAATGTAACATGGAAACACAAGACACGGATGGGCAAAGCTTTTAAACACAGAGATGCTGCTGTGGAGAATTCTGGATAAATTGTACATAAGTTTTTTTGTTTTGTTTTGTTTTTCTGGACATATACTGGGCAGGTAAGATTACACACAGGTGTGCTGTCAGTTGACAAGTAGGAGTTTCAATGTTACTTTACTTAGTTTGCCAAAATGATGTCTACGACGTAGTTTTAAGGCCACATTGAATTTTTTTTTTTTTTTTTTTTTGGACTTTGAGAATAAATTCATAATTTTACGAGAATAAAATCGTAATTTTATGAGAATAAAGTCTTAAAATTACGACTTTGTTCTCGTAATATTACGACTTTAGTCTCGTAAAATTACGACTTTATTCTCGAAGTCTTAAAATTACGACTTTGTTCTCGTAATATTACGACTTTATTCTCAGTCTAAAAAAAAATAAATAAAAATTCTATGTGGCCCTAAAACGCCATTATAGATGTCTTATGAGGGAGGTATTAGAAATATTTCTTCTTCCAAGTTTGTGAACTGAGACAAACACATTTATTTTCCACTCCTGAATTAATTACCTCCATTTCTGAAGGGGTAGTACTCATGTCCATTGTCACATACTGAGACTGTCATGTAGTCCTAGAATACTATAGTGATGGGCTGAGGTGGTCAATGTACTGAAATTGTAATGCCAGTAATGTTTGTGTTCCCCCAATTCTATCTATACTCAGTTGTGGCTAGGATGAAGCCACACATTATTGTGTTAACTTGTTTACAGGAAGTGCGCATCAGCTTAACCCTTAGAACCCTAATGGTATTTTCTTGATTTTGCCAAGCCTTAAGAAATCGCCCTTACATCGCCATGTATTGCATATCAAAATGTTGAGAAGAATCTCAAATTTGTAAAGGTGAGACATATATTTTTTATAGAATACTGTATAAATATATAATATTTTAATAGGTACATGACGCCATTCACTGTCATCCGATCTGTGTTTGAAATGCCGTGCAACTGTTGCGAGCATGATCAGATGGCAGTGCGACCTCATATTGGCTGTCATTCGAATGGGTTTCCGGCATGAGTGACACGTGCATGTGCTGTGCTCAAATGGATGTAGCGACTGCTGTACGAGACATTCGAGGAGGCTCCAGTTTTTCACTAGTGGCATTTGAATCCTCCTTCGTGATTAATTTGGCCTCAGTTGTGTTATGTGTGAAGGGACCATTTGGCTATTCACTCTAAGAAATAAAATGTTGAATTTAATTGATAAAGTTAAGGTAACTTTTTCCACATAACTTTGTCAATTAAGTGCAAAACAATATTGGCATTTAAGTAATAATGTTTCATTTGATTTAAGTAATTTCAACTACAATGTTGTTTTGCACTTAATTAACAATGTTGTGTGGAAAAAGTTACCGTAACTTTTTCAATTAAATTCAGATTCAACATTTTATGCCTAAGTGTATAAGGGTTAAACAACTTCAGCACTATGCAGTCTCAGACTGCCACAATGACATCAAAACAAGGTTATAAATCTGATATCTTAGCTACCTAACAACCTCACAAATTATTTTACCTTTTAAAGGTTTAGGGTTAGGTATAATACTAAAATTAAGGTTAGCATTTATTTTTTGTTAAATACAAAAAAACTTTGGAAATATGAACAATGCTTCCAATTCTAGTCCATAGTTTCTGGAAGTTTATTCCACCTTTCCGATTTGTAGACTTTTTACTAGTTCGATGTAGAAAAGTAATGTACACATTTTCATAAAGTGTTTTATAACCTATGAATATTTCATCGACAATTCCTCATTGTTCTTCCTTGCTGTGGAATCCTAAAAATACACTGTTCCAGCAATTAAAAGCAGCAGTGATGTTGAACATGGTTTAACAAAGTGTGCCAAATAGAACATTTGGCAAAAAAGTAAAGCTATTGTGAGCAAATGAAGAAAGAAAATGAAGAGGGGAAAAAGGCAAATGTGCAGGTTATATTTTGAAATATGCAGTGATCCATAGGCGTTGGATTGTAGAATTAGATTCATTATTTGCAGTCTTAATTGGAAGGTACAGGATTGGATCAACACATGCACAGAATTTAATTTACTGAATTATCTCTCCCCAGCTTAATATTAGCATTGCCGATCACAGGCAGCCCATTTCTAGAATTACAGTGTAATATAGAATTACTGTATTGTACTGTTATTCTTTGGTTTGTCATTTTATGTTCAGGATTTTACTGATTCAATTAATAGATTCCTGTTTTTATTTTGGTAGTTGTCCAGCCTTGTCTTTTTGTTACATTTCTTTTAAAGCAATGGGGCGACCCAAATTTCACTAAACTGACAACATTTATTTTTAACTGAAATCCAAGCATTATAATGTTGGTTTATTTCAGAACCGTCTTTTAAAAGTATAGCTCATTTTAATGAAGAGGACATATTTATCTACAGGGAATTCCATAATATATATATATATATATATATATATATATATAATTTTTTGTGTGTGTTTTTTTTTTCTTTTTCTTTTTTTTTACCCTGTCAGCAGGATGACATGCAAAAGCTTTGGAAAGGCCGGAAGCTGTCTTTGACCATGAGTGATGCGTGTGCATGTAACGTGCACACTGTCTTTGAGATGTCTTGTAAATCACTTCAGAGGTGTTATCTGGTTACAAGAACAGCATTCTTATTTTTTGAATTAATTCTTGCTGGCTTTTATATGGTACTTTTCCATCTATATCAGAAGCTCAAAATGCTTTACATTGATGCCTCACATTCAACCATTCACACACACTCACACATCGATGTCAGGGTGGTGCAATGCAAGGCACTCAATACACACTGGGAGCAACCTGGGGAAACATAAAAAAAATATATATGGGGAAATATGAGAAACATTTTAGATTTACACAGAAACGCGGAGGTTTCAGAGCATTTTTTGGCATGTTGGATTAGAAGCCAGAGAGAGACCAGCTAGTGATGTCATGGGGCCTCTCTATGCTGACTGGCTGTTGTTGTGTCCTACTCAGAATCCCTCGTGCAAATATGGGGATGTCCCTGTGTGATCTATGATGTCATAGATGAATTTATTATTGATAAAAGGGAACATTTTCATTCCACCAATGTTCAAATCATATGTGATGTGCAAATGCATTGGGTTGAGTTTGGAACAGCCAGGTTGGCAATGGTGTGTAATGGCTGGCTGCTTAGAGACGCGGGGAAGACCAAGGAGATGGTGGTGGACTTCAGACGCCGCCCCACTACACTCCCCCCAGTGAACATCCAGGGGAGGGACATTGAGAGAGAGTGGACTCTTATAAGTACCTGGGTGTTCATCTGAATAACAAACTGGACTGGACTCACAACACGGACGCACTTTACAGGAAGGGTCAGAGCCGCCTCTACCTCCTGAGGAGGCTGAGGTCTTTTGGAGTGAGGGGGCCACTCCTGAGGACCTTCTATGACTCTGGTGGCATCTGCCATCCTGTACGGTGTGGTCTGCTGGAACAGCAGCATCACAGAGAGGGACAGGAAAAGACTGGATAAGATCATCAGGAAATCCTGCTCTGTCCTGGGCTGTCCTCTGGACTCTGTGCAGGAGGTGGGGGACAGGAGGGTCCTGGCTAAACTTACATCTATGCTGGACCATGAGTGTCACCCCCTGCTGGACGTTCTGTCTGCTCTGGAGAGCAGTTTCAGTGACAGACTCATCCACCCTCGCTGTGTGAGGGAGAGATTCCGTAGATCGTTTCTCCCAGCTGCTGTCAGACTGTACAATGATCAATGCTAGTACTGTAGTAACCATAGCAACCAGGACAATAATCATGTCACTACCTGTTGTATTTATTAGTGCAATAATTTAACTTATGGTGCACTCAATTCACTTTACATATATTACACTACATATTACTACATATTATATTACTTATATTTGACCTGCCGATATTGTAAATATCTGTCAGATCCCGCTTTTTAGATACACGGCACACACTCACCCTCACAAAACCAGCTCTCCGTCTCTGGGGTCCGACCTTCGTGTCTCAACGGGTATTACCCGGCAGGGCTGCACAAAAGCTGTTCAAGCTGGTGGCGAGGAGATTCGTCTAGCCGCTCACTGCCTCCATCCGGACGTCCACCCCGCTGAAGCTGATCTCGCACCTCGGTCGAATAGCCTTCTCAGGAACCAGGATACGAACCGGCCACACCCGTTAACGGCAGCTCTCCTCTTATGGATCAGGGCTCTTGGAATGTTGCTAGATTTTAAATTTAGTGACACGTACAGCGAGTCCCCAGGATGTGTTATTTTCATTAAAAAACCAGACTAACCTTTTAGAGCCTTTTGATGTTGTACACCCAATAAACTTTAACTTTTACACCTTAAGAAGCATCAATAATCCAATGTCCGAGCATTAACACTTTAACTGCATGCTTGGAAATGTATTGCAGGTTTTGCAAGTGCCAATAACATAATCAAAATAGGTTATATGGTGATAATTTCACAACAGTAATTCAAGTATAATTAGAATAATGATTGGCAGAGATTTTTGTTTTTAATTCAATAATTCTGACTGATCTTACTTTGACTGGGACTGGATTGACGTCTTAACATTTTTTTCTAGGAGTGAGGGAAGGAGGTTTTTGAGGTTAGGGTCCCCAGCTCGATGAACTTGATTTCCTCTTCATCAGCTATTAGTTGTTAGCTGACCATGATCCTTGTGTGATATTGTAATCCTTCAGGAAGTTAATCCACATAAGAATTTATTCTGTCTTCAATCAACCAAAAGTTGATCTAATCCATTCTGGTATGCTGTGATATTCCTTGAGAGAGAAATCGTTGAACATTCCCCACTCAGACTTAAGGCCAGTGGTTATTCTCCATTGTTCTGCTACTCCGTGACTGGACGGCCTGAGTGGGAGATGAAATCTCTCTCAAATGATCTTTTATGGCTCCAATCCTCTCACTCCACGATTCCAATTGATGCTCACAAGATAGTCAAGTCCTGTGATCTCCTTGTAGTAGGGGAGTAGTGGCAACAGCACCTCTCCCTGGAAGAATAACCTGCAGCTGAGGATTTACAGTATGTTGTTGGATTGCAGCAGCTATTGTGTTTTTGGGGATCTCCACAGTTGGACGGGCACTGACTGGCAGGTATTTCGCTTTCTGCCTCATATAGTATTTTGGGTTTATGTGTCGTGTTTGTTATGCATTCACAGATTGTCTGTAAAGCAGACTTAATCAAAATGCTTTATTCGTGGCTAATCTGAATGCATTCGCTACAACTTATTTTAGTTTGTGATGTGGACATGATAGGCACATCATATATCCATTTTACACACTGTCCCAGTCCGTTGCCAAGCCGCAAATCCCCGTCAGTTGCGGATATCAGCGGCTAACGGCAGATATACAGCACATAGCATCAGTACGTATTGATTATGTAAGGCGAATGTCATCCACAACCAAAATTTTGTGCAGCTCAAAAATCCTGGCAACGGAAAAATGTGCCTCTGCGGATAATTGCGGACGTGTGTGGGTTTCAGCCGACTCATACAAGCATGTTTCATGGATATTGCAAATTTTTGGTGAATATGAGCCAATTTTGTGCATAATCCTTACGCACATCTTCTTAAACGCCAGTGGGACCGGGACCTTTAGAAAGAAAGGTGATGTAACACAGTGGTAAACATACCACTGTCCCAGCTTTTTTGAAACGTGTTGCAGGCATCCATTTCAAAATGAACACGAAAAACACGAAACACGAAGTTTATCAGTTTGAACATTAAATATCTTGTCTTTGTGGTGTATTCAGTTGAATATAGGTTGAAGAGGATTTGCTAATCATTGTATTCTGTTTTTATTTACATTTTATACAATGTCCCAACTTCATTGGAATTGGGGTTGCAGTTTATTTGTATAACTGTTCCAAACAAAATCCAGTGCGGGCACATTTGTGTATGTTCACATTCAGCTATGTTGTTTGTTACTGTTAATGTGTTTTCTTTTATTCCGTTTGACAGGGTACCAAATAAACTACCCCTGTGTTTCACCACTTAATTTTCACTCATCTGTAGCTCACACTCTGTTTAATTTCTTTTCAGTGTTCATATTGAATGATCTAAAGGACATATATATCTAGCTCCCAGGGCCTATTTACATGAAAGTGAATATGTATATAGAGGAGTGGAAAGGGAGGAGCTTGGTATGTCTTAATTCCACATTCAGTGGGCTGTACAAATGGATCTTACATGGATTCATGCGTACTCACACTTTGATACATCTGGATATTTTGTGCTTACGCCATGCAGTTTCTGCATCTTAGAGGCCCCTGGACTTTGTACGGTACTGGCTTTTGCAGAGAACTCCTCCTTGAAATGGCTTTGACAACCTTCCTCCTCAGTTTCATAATGTGTGTACAGTTTTTTTCTGTCAGGACAGGAGGGCCAAACAGACACAGAACCATCTCTGGATGGAGCCGCACCTCAAACAGAGAGAGAGAGGAAAAAAAAAAACAGAATCAGGTATCAAAGAAACCATGAATACAATATAATTTGTCAGCATTAAGCAACAAGAAAAACAAAAGTAATACTAGGGTGATCGCCGGCTACTAGCCCTGAGCTTCACTAAAAGACACAGACTTTAGATAAAGTTGAGGCCCCGGCATGCTCCGTTTCCTAATAAAATTAATTAAGAGTAAAAAGTATAGAACTATACTATGCCCGTACGCTAGCCATAAGAAAGGGAAAAGTGTCTTAAGTCTGGACTTGAATTTTTCTATAAAATCTGACTGTGTAATTGACGCAGGGAGATCATTCCACAGAACAGGGGCACTATAAGAGAAAGCTGTATGACCTGCAGACTTTTTTATTGACCCTAGGGACACAAGTAGTCCTGCACCCTGAGAACGCAAAGTGAGTGATCAGAGATCACTCACTTATTAGGCAAGGCATTATGTCAATATTCGTGACAGTAATAATACGTGTGAGAACCAAATCCAGAGTATTTCTGCAACTGTGCATTGCATCCTGAATGCATTGGTAAAATTCTAATGCTTCCACAATTTCCATAAATGATTTGCAGAGGGGATCAGAAGGCTTATTTATATGAATGTTAAAGTCACCAATAATCAGAATGTTATCTGCACTAGTTGACAAGTTAAAGATGAATGCATCATATAACATCTCTGGAGAGATCTGAAAATGGCCGACGCTCCCCATCCAACCTGATAGAGCTTGAGAGGTGCTGCAAAGAGTAATAAACAAAACTGCCCAAAGGTAGGTGCACCAAGCTTGTGTTATCATATTCAAGAAGACTTGAGGTAACTGTAACTGCTGTCAGAGGTGCATCAACAAAGTATTGAGCAAAGGCTGTGTATACTTGTGTGTGTGCGTGTGATTTCTTATTTTTTTAAATAAATTTACAAAAATCTAAAAGAAAAAAAAATGTCATGATATGGTGTTGTGTGTAGAATTTTGAGGGAAAAAACGAATTTCATTTATTTTGAAATAAGGCTGTAACATAACAAAATGTGGAAAGCGTGAAGCGCTGTGAATACTTTCCGGACATACTGTAACTCTGTTAAACGCTACCAAAGGCACTTTATTCACTGAACAAAGTAGCTTAGTATAAGAAAGGACCTACAGCCCAAATTTGAGTGGGTGCTGTAGTGCAATACAAGCAGCCGAGCCATTGCAAATAAAATGTAAATTCAACAATTTTCTAATATGTATTTTCATTCCAGGGAGCTAGGTTATCGTTATTTTGGTCCTGCATCAGATTCTTTGTGGTTTTTGCAAAATCTCTGTGTGCAGGCTCAAATAAAATGAGTGAAGGATTGTAATATTTCTGTGGTTTTTGATTACCTCAAAGGATATGTGTGTACACAGCCTATAATAAAAAAAATGTAACATCACTGCACCTTCCCATATTGAGAAATGCAGTGGTTGTCATGTTTATTTCTATCCCAAAATAATAGGGCATTGAGTGTGTATGTGGCTATTGTAAATTACATTAATAGTTCTCGATGTTGTATTAATTAAATGAGCAAACAGCTTTTCATGTGTTTGCCAGTGTTACTTGAAGATGTTTGGAAATATAGTATTTTGTCAGTTCATTACATGAAAAACTGCAAATTGTAAAAAAATTACTGGAGATCACAGAAAATCCTCTAAATATAGGAATGATTACAGTCCTTAACGATGACAAAAGACATCCTTCATTTCTCAGTTCACACCACAGAGAGGGAGTACAAATTAGAACCTGTCATTTGCGACGTTCATTAAAAGGCAGAGTTACAAACAGATTTGTCCTCTTGTTAAGTGCCTTCTCAGAGGGACAGAATGAGAACATGCTGTCACATGACACGCTGTGGCAGATGATTGCATTTACTTTTTAACAAGCAAACGGCGTGAGATTGCAACGTATCAAACCACAGGTTTAGACACTCAGCAAACAACAAAACAACACCTCAATCATCAATGTTCACGTAAGAACGTAAAATATATTCAGGAAGGCACATTGTGCATGACTGTGTGCACTGCAAGAACAAAGTGCATCAGTGTTCATTTCTACGTCAGAAAGCATGTCTACGAGGTCTGTCAATAAAGTAACGGTCCTTTTTATTTTTTTCAAAAACTATATGGATTTCATTCATATGTTTTTACGTCAGACAAGCTTGAACCCTCGTGCGCATGCGTGAGTTTTTCCATGCCTGTTGGTGACGTCATTCGTCTGTGAGCACGCCTTGTGGAAGGAGTGGTCCCGCCCCCTCGTCGGATTTTCATTGTCTGGAAATGGCGAAATGATTTGGACTTTTTTTCCATCAGAATTTTTTCAGAAGCTGTTAGAGACTGGCACCTGGAAACCATTTGAAAAATTTATCTGGCTTTCGGTGAAAATTTTATGGGCTTCACAGAGAATGAGTGTTACTACAGCTTTAAGGACGGCTTTAAGGACGCTCGCCGTGCTCCGAGTTGCGACGACGAGGCAGAAAACGCCAGATCATTTCTAAGTTGATGGCTCTGTGGATACGAGACCGTCGTGTGCACTTTCTCTGGTTATCAGAAGAGCTGGACATCAGCCATTTTCTGGCAGATTTCACTTTTAACAAGAGATTTTGTCATGGAAAGCCGCGCAGAGGCTTCGTGCGTAACGATCGATTCGCTGTTTGAGCGAGACAAAGAACACCTCCGTTTCGGCGTGTCATGGGACAAGTTGGGACATGCCTATCTCGGCTTTCAATGCTTACCAGTCCAGTAAGTATCAGAGAAATTGTGGAGAGCTGGGCTGAACCCTCAGCATATTGTCACGTAGGGCTGCATAAACACAATGTAGGGCTTCATAAGCTCTGTGTAGTCGATATGCCGCATTACGCAGCTCTACGAAGTCTGCCAATATCTAGAAATCCCACTCATGCTACCAGCCTGTGTCCATGGACAAGACAAATAATCTAGATTGTTTCAGTCCATTCAGCTGTAAATGGGTACTGACCTTGGCTGGGGAAGTAACAGGGTGCTGTTCTACTCCGATCACCCTGTTATGTGTCGACGCGGATTGAGGAGCGAACCTGCGTCAGACAGGACCCAGCGCTAAAAATAACCAGAAAGCGGTTCCAAACAAAAACTATTTATTATACACCTGTGTTTAAAAGTGTAAAAACATAAAAAACAACGTCCCTCTGGTGGAGTGATCCGCGGCTCGCTCTCCAGCGCCCGCAAGGATTAAAGCCGGCGCTCCTGGACTTCCTACCACCGCCAAACACCCCCCAGGTGGACACGACAAACTGATTCTCTGTGAGGCAAAGAGACGGTGAGGTAAGTCAACAGATACAACTATATCTTCCAATAAACACACGCTGCCAGCAACACACTCAGGTCAGTGTCCTTTTTTTTTACTTTATGCAAATGAGCAGCTTCTCACAACAAGTGGAGGATCACTTATCCTTCACGCCACAGCAGTGAGGAGCAAACTGCGCAATTCTCTTTACAATTCCAGTATACTGTGTAACAAAACACCAAGTTACTATCAACAAGTACCTAAACTGTGCTGACAGCATGTGTCCTCACCCCTCCCTGCTTCACGGGCTCGATGTGTCAAACCCAGGCGCGGTCCTCAGCGTCTCACAAACGAACGTCACAAGGTCGAGTTCCCGGCAGTTCTGCTTGAATCACACATGACTTAAATGCAGAACGCCATCCAATTATCTGCTTCAGCTGCAAGTCGTCCAGGTTGCATGTGAGCACCAAGCACAGGTGCTTTCCATGATGTTGATGAGGGTGAAGACTCTTCAGCCAGCACCTTCTTCACAGACAAATCAGCCCTCATGCCACCTGGAGAGCAAAGAAAAGAAAAGAACACCAAAACATCCAGCCACGCCCCCCCCCAACACACAACAGTACCCCCCCATCAACGGGAAGCCTCCCGGCGACCGAACAGACCAGGCCCGAGAACAGCCCCTCCCTCCGGGGTCCACGTCAGGAAGCAGACGGCAAGACAGGCACCGCAGCTGGAAGGCCGGCTGGAATCAACAAAAGCCCCAAAACATCGCGGGGGTCGCGTGGCGACGGACGCGCCTCCTTCGCCCGGTGTGTCACTCTGCTTGGGTGGACTTTCGCTGCGAAAATTTGCCCCGGTGCGTCATCAAATAGGAGGAGCTTCCATTCCGCTCGGCGTCAAGTCATCATGACGGACCTTGATCACACGGAACGAGTTGTTGTGAAAAGCTCCCAATACAGAGAGTATCATTATTTGCTGCAGGAGCTGCGTCTGGATGACAGCCGCTTTCAGTGGTCCATCCGCCTCTACGGGACCCAGTTTGAGGACCAACTGTCCCGTTCACGCGCGCACATGTAAACAATTAAAAAAAAAAGAAACTCCACTGCTTGCTGCAGCTCACTCCTCCCCCCAAAAACTCATAATTGTGTTTAGAAACCAGTCACCATTTTATTATACATCTGTGTAGTTAATTAATAAAATATTCTCCACACAGACAATTCGCGCGCACGTAAAAGAAAAGAAAGAAAGAAACTCTGCGGCTTGCTGTGAGGCTGCTCCTCGCTCTTTCCGCAAAAAAACTGTCATAATTGTTTATAAACCAGTCACGATTTGTTTTATTATACATCTGTTTAGTTAATAAGTAAAATAATCTCCATGGATGATTCCCTCGCGTGCGCACGTAAAAGAAAAAGAAACTCCGCTCCCGCTGCTGTGGTGCTGCTGCTCGCTCCAAAAACTCTGTCATGATTGTGAAATAAAGGACAAAAGAGACATAAGTCCTGCTCACAGGCTGCTACTAGATACAGGACATGTTCACATCCTCAGTCAAACTCCAGACATCTCCACGTCACTACATATTCAGTCCCTGATTGGTCATCGCAGCACGACAAGACGAAAAAGTTCAGATTTTTCAACTTGGGGAGGAGGGCAACGTAACGTGACGCGACGCAATATCGCGCCACAAACGCCCAAAATTGCTTCACTCGCGTGCGGTTTTGGCGCCAAAACGCATCATTACATAGACCCTGTGCAAATGACGTCATGAAACTTCCGTTCCACCTTGTTGGGGGACAAACAAGACTTGCGCACTACAGACGCACACTAGCTAGTTGCAGATATTTGCGATAAAATGCCGAGTTTTTGTGGTATAATCGGTAATCGTAAGAACAGGGAAACTAATCACAGTTTCTTCAGGTTACCGGCAATTATCGAGCATCAAGGAGAAAATACGCGAGAACTGTCTTCAGAGGCGAGCAATCTGGCTAGCACGGATAGCTAGAAGTGACCTTACATCCGAGTCCAGTTTGGCCAATCTACGGATCTGTTCGGATCATTTCATTAAAGGTCAGTCTCCCTATTTAACTATTTAACTAGTGTGTTTCATGTACAGTATTTCACTTATAAATCCTAGAATATGCAAAATTGTCATAATATCTACATGCAGTTGAGTAATCACACTGCGTGTGTGTGTGTGTGCTTTTTAATGTGTTTTTAATGTTTGGTGCGCGCTTTTTTCTGCGTGTTTGGCGCGTGTGTGCGTGTGCTTTTTAATGTGTTTTAAATGTTTGGTGCGCGCTTTTTTCCGCGTGTTTGGCGTGTGTGTGCGTGTGCTTTTTAATGTGTTTGGTGCGTGCTTTTTTTCCGAGTGATTTTCAACTTTTCTTTGTATGTAACTTTATCCTCCACGCGTAAATTAGCTTGATATTCACTCTCTTCAACGCTTCTTTCTACATTGTCCGCCATGTTGGAGTGTTTGCCTGTCCTCCAACATGGCAGGGGGGGCGGTACCCAGTGACATTATTGCACAGGGTCTATAGGAATTACATGGCAACCTGTGGCTGCAGTCGCTCGCGTCGCGCCCGGTGTGAACGCAGAGAACGTAACTCCCACGATAAACAAGGGACCACTATACAAATTTGTACTCTATCTGGATTTGGTGTGACTAGCCTACAATACATGCCCAGTTTATTTTCGCTGTGGTGCACAGCGTTGTTAGCAAGCCCCCCCCCGCCCTTCTTTTTTTTATTTTTTTCTGCACCGCAGCCACCCATCCTCTGGGCTCCGGGACCTCCCACTTTACAAATTAAGCACTGGGCGTGAGGCAGGGTACGCCCCAGACAGGATGCCAGTATATCTCAGGGCCATAGGCAAATACTAAAATAAATGAACTTAAAGCAGAAATGTCTGAAAGTATGGTAAAATCAAGAAAGTATCCTTTTATCCCAAAGGGTTAATATATTGTGGTTTTAGTGATTGGCATCATTCCAACACATTGGCCTTTTTAACTGTTCCAATTCAACCATCTCACACCTCCAATCAAAGGACTGCCTAATGGGTACTGCTGGTGACAGCGAGGCTATTCTTATGGTTATTGGCACACTTTTTGCAGCCAGGCACTAACTGACCTACTGTTTCTGCTATTTACAGAGAAATGCACTTCCTTGCTTGATGCAAATTGCATTTTGTTGTACTGTTCTTGCATGGTGATAATAAAATATGTCATCTGATCTGTAAAACTGTAAGCAGGGAATTACTATTTTTGTTTTCCCACCAATCAATGCTACAATATGTATGAGTAGCACACTGATCACATCGTGTAAGTTCCGTTCCACACTCTACATTTGAAAGTCTCTTATCACACATGACTTAGCAGCTACTTTACAAGGTAATCTGGTTGGGTGCCAATCATTTATTTTGTTGCTGCTGCCTGGATGTATGATGCTCTTCCCGCCTCACTTATCTGCAGGTCACACAGGATAGACTCACTATTTTGGATGGGAGGAGATCATTGCATCACTCAAACTGTCACTTGTCACCATCTGCACACATCCTTCTTGCCACTGACAGTTTGTATAGATAGTTGCCTCATCCAAGTCAGCTGTACGAGCAGAAGATTTACCACAGGTAAACAACCGGACTCCTGACTGTATCTTGCTTTTCTGTCAAGCTGTGTGAACTTATTTCCACAGCGGGGGAGAGAGGAGCAGAGGAACTGAAGGGCCGCCACTCTGGGTGTCGACAAACCTGTTTTGATGTACTGTCAATCTATGAAATTGGAAAGTGAATTTAAAAAAAAAATGCTGGTAATGATTGATGATTTATGAGTGAGAAATAGTTAATAAAGCTGATATTTGTAAAACATAAACAGAACACCCAGTGTACATTTCAGCACTCTGCTTGACCAGAACATTGAACATTTTTTTTTTTTTTTTTGTGAGTTCCAGCCAATGCTTCCACTTCCATAGCCTTGGGCGTGGAGATGACTGTTCTGTCAGCAGGTCAGATCTGGGAGCAGGGGCTGGTGTTGAACGTCACTCCATCCACCATTGTGCAGAACCACATTGGTTCCTGAATGGCAACCACCCAACCAGACGAGTCCATCACCACCTCTCAAAAGTACCCATCTACAGTGCAATCCAGAAAGTATTCACAATGCTTCATCCATTCCACATTTTGTTATGTTACAGCTTTATTCCAAAATGGAATAAATTATTTTTCTCCTCAAACTTCTACTCACAACACCACATAATAAGGACATGAAAAAAGCTTTTCAGAAGCTTTTGCAAATTTATTAAAGATAAAACACTAAGAGCTCACATGTACATACTGTAAGTATTCTCACCATTTGCTCAATACTGTGTTGATGCACCTTTGTCAGCAATTACAGCCTCAACTCTTCTTGAATATGATGCCACAACTTTGTTGCACCTATCTTTGGGCAATTTTGCCCATTCCTCTTTTCAGCACCTCTCAAGCCCCATCAAGTTGGATGGGGAGCATCTGTGCACAGCCATTTTCAGATCTCTCCAAAGATGTTCGATCAGATTCAGGTCTGGTCTCTGGCTGAGCCAATTACGGACATTCACAGAGTTGCCCTGTAGCCACTCCTTTGATGTCTTGGTTGTGGATGGTTGTCCTTCTGGAAGGTTCTCCTCTCTCCAGAGTGGAATGCTGGCAGAGTGACCATCAGGTTCTTGCTTACCTCCCTCACTAAGGCCCTTCTCACCTGATCACTCAGTTTAGATGGTCAGCCAGCTCTCGGAAGAGTCCTGGTGGATCCAAACTTCTTCCATTTACAGATAATGGAGGCCACTGTGCTCATTGGGACCTTTGAAGGAGCAGAAATGTTTCTGCACCCTTCTCCAGATTTGTGCCTGGAGACAATCCTGTCTTGGAGGTCTACAGACATGCTTTGTTTGTGCTCTGTCATGCACAGTCAACTGTCAAACGTGATATTTAGACAGGTGTGTGCCTTTCCAAATCTTGTGAAATCAATCAAAATTACCCCAGGTGGACTCCAATTAAGCTGTAGAAACATCTCAAGTATGATCAGTGGAAACAGGATGCACCTGAGCTCAATTTTGAGCTTCATGGCAAAGGTTGTTAATACTTATATACATGTAATTTTGTAGTATGTTTTAAAATATATTTGCAAAAAAAAAACTTTTTTCACATCATTATGGGATGTTGTGTGCAGAAATTTGAGGAAAAAAACTGAATTCCTTCCATTTGAAGTAAGTCTGTGGAAAAAGGGAAGCGCTGTGAATATTTACGTACCTGTGATTTCTGTGGGGAGGGTGGGTTTATAAATTTGCAAAAATCTAAAGAAAAAAGAAAAAACAAACCTTTTTCACTTTGTCATTATGGGGTATTGTGTGTAGATTTTTGAGGAAAAATGAATTTCATCCATTTTGGAATAAGACATGTAACATAAAATGTGGAAAAAAGTGAAGTGTTTTCCAGATGAACTGTATGCATAACACCAAAGTGAAACCTAGGAACCCCCTTGGCCTTTTTCAGTTTCTGAGTCCTCAACACTTAACCACCTCTGTGCAGGCTCATCCTCAGATAAATGTACCACATGGTCAAAACACCAAAGCTAATGTTCACTTACAATGTAAGCAGTTCTCCTCATCTGAGTGTCCCACAGTAGTTGTCTTAGGTCAGTCATTGTCTTAGGTCACTTGTTAGTGTCCAAGTATCACAACCATACAATAAGACCTGAAGCACCAGGACTCTAAAGACTTGAACCATCATTCTTTTGCAAAGGTTTTGACAAAGCCGAATACCTCTATCCAGCAAACACGTGACTCCACAAGCTCTTTCCCGGTCTATCTCAAGCTCAGAAGCTGAGGAGCTACAAATCATACACATAATTTACATCGGTGCAATGCACCAGAGGTGGCAGAGTGCCCATTCAGGAGGCTGATTGGCCCTCTCGATTTTCCGACCTTCCCATAAAGCTCTGTGTGTGTAGTGTGGATGAATTGTCAGAGAAGGGGTTGAAGCTGTTGCTTATACATGGGTGTTTTATTCCGAATTGTGGCGGGGACATTATCTGATTCACACTGAAAGGGCTTTACTCTCAATCGGAAAATTTAACTGTTTACAGCAAGCACCACAGAGGTAGCAGAACTAGACTGATTAGCGTGTGGAAAACCTGAGCAGGTGGACAAAACACATCAGGGGAATACCTCTGACTGGAGGTGTTAAAGGATTACATAATGGCAACAAAGATTGACTGAACTTTCTCCTGAAGAAACCATATTGTACAGAAAGTTTCAGTTATTTGGTCTTGTTAGCTCATTTCAATTGGTTACCCCACCTCCACTTTAGGTTATTCACGTGTCACCGTCTGTTTCATAAACAGACAAGAAATTGATTGATTGAAGAGATTGATAGATGGATGGTGCAGTGTCTGATGTTCTGCGGACACTGTACTGGACCACTGAGGTGAAGAAAGAGCTGAGGCAGAAAGCAAGACTCGATTTGTCTGTTGATTTACACTTCTGTTCTCACCTATGGTCCCGAAATTCGGGTAATGGCTGTAAGAACAAGGTTATGGATACAAGTTGCAGAAATGGGATTCCTCTGTAAGCTATTTGGGCTTGCATATCAAGATGGCTGAGAACCTCAAATATCTGGGAAGCACTTGGAGTTGAGCTCCTGCTTCTTCACATTTAAAGGAGTCAACTGAGGTGGTTTTGACATCTGATGAAGATGCACTCCAATCGTCTCCCTAGGGATGTCTTCCAAGTTGGTATAACTGGGGGGGAGGCCCTTGGGGAAGACCCAGGACACACTGGAGGGATTGTACCTCTGAGCTGGCTTGGGAACACCTTGGGATCCCCCAGGAAGAGCTGGAGAACTCATTTGAGGAATGAGGATACAGAAGTGTGGGATGACCTGCTTGGTCTTCTGCCACCATGACCATGACCCAGGAAAGTGGGAGAAAATGAATGAATGAATGAATCAATTAATCAAGCAACATAACATTAACACTGCATACCTTGTTCACTGCAGATCTTTGACTGCTTTGTGGGAATCCAATGTGTCTTGTCTGCCTCATTCCTGTGAATTGCTTTTAACCAAAGCTTGTTGGTGCCCATTGCTGGGCGTTGCTACACCCCTGCAGCAATACATACTAAGTGAACCAATAACGTATCACAAAGGAGGTGCACACTATTTAACTTTTATTCTAAATTGAATTGCACAATACAAAAACTCAAGGCTATTTTTTTCGCCAACACGAACAAAAACAAAGCGATCCCAAATGAACAAAAGTTTAATATGATTTCATTGTGACAGCAGTTTGATGTGGGTGTGTTGCTCTGAAGGCAAAGTAGCTTCTAATTAATTGTAATTGTCAAACAGTTTGTTTGAAGAAAAACATAGATGATGTGTTTGGAAGGAATGTCTCACAAAGCCTCCCAAGTATAGGCTGTTTTTGCAACACTGCCACCAATTTGTGAATCGCATCTAATCAAAAAAACAGGCAACCCCCCCCCCCCCCCCCCAAAAAAAAAAAAAAAAATTGAGTGCCCAAACAAGCAGTCCACTAAATAAAAAGTCTGACGCATGGAATTAACTGCCTTGGGAAGGTGAAAATCAGTTATGAAGGGGGATGTGGTGGTGGTGGAGGTTTTTTTTTCTGTTCCTCCCTGATAAGAACATTTTTTTGTGCTTGATTTGGTTATGCCAAGAGATTATCGCCTGGCAAGAGCAGTAGTGGGCCTTACTCATTAAGTGGTGGGATATTGCCAGTCCTCTCTAGCAGAGCCAAGGTTTGAGTACATTGTAATGGGGGCTGGGTAAACGCTCAAACAAACCGGGAATCTTGGCCCGCGGTATTTTGTCAAAAGAAAATTGCTTGTTTTATGCAGGTTTATTTATTAATTTTCATCATCTATGCACCTGATCAGAAGCACTGCAAAGGGATATGTGCTCTGGCGGAGGTGCGGGATTTTACAAAATGAAATAAGGAGGCATCTGTTTATCATCTCAAAGACATGGGTCATTACACTGGCCTCTCTCCTGCTGTTCTCCATTGTTTCCTTTTAAATGATTTGTGGGATTTGGGGATTTTTTAAAATTCTATATTTTTTTCTTTTTCTGCAGCAGGATTTGTTTGAACTGTTAGAGTCCACGAATGGATGACTAACAATGCCAACCAAATGGTTCATTTGTGGCTCAACATGTTAATTGGTCTCACATGACGTAGCCATAGCTTAGTGACACTCTTCTATTTTTTTGAAGAAAAAAAAGAAAAAAAAAATTCATATTGTGATGGTTAAATGATCCGTTTGCTGTGGAAATTTATCTAAGAAAGTAGTCATGAACACTGTCTGGCCAGTTTACACAGAGGTTCTGTAAATTAAATGTTCATTGGAATCACTGATCAAATCTAAGTTGTTGTAGCCAACAAACTCTTTTCAAATGGATATAGCCAATCAGACATTCACACAAAATTCAGAGAATAATTCACATATGATTTAATGGCCATCAGCATAGTGTGCTGTAGTGCAGGGGTGGCCAAGTTCGGTCCTCGAGAGCCACATTCCTGACGCTCGAATCCAATGAGCCTTTCATTGGATTCAGGTGTGTTGGAGCAGGGAGACAACTAAGAGCATCAGGAACACCCCTGCTGTAGTGAATCTCGATGCCTTTAGTACTTTCCTCATATCAGTGTTGTTATTGGATACACTCTAAAACTCAATGAGTTATTTGAACTCAAACCATTTGACGAAACTGATTGCCTTAAACCATTTGAGTTTGCCAGCTTAAATAAAATAATTTTCAAAAAAATTGTTAAAGTTTTAGTAACTTTAACTCAATTTCTCGTTAATTAAATAATTACATTTATGTAAACCTAGTTTATGTCTTTCAATAAAAAAGTGACAAATTTCTGCTTTTTTGATGCATTCTTTGGTTTACTTGTTGACTCTGCGATGTGTTGTTATAACTCTGCCCATTTGCTCCCCTCGGGATGCAAACTCACATGGAAGTTGGACTCTCTAACCAGAAGGCTAAAGCCCAGGCCTCTGGCCTTGTGACCAGAGAATCCTTTTGAGGTGTTGGGAGTGAGGTTTATGAACTACATATGCACAGCGACACCTGCTGGCCTCCGTTACATAAACTCAATTAAAATGAGTGAATGGAATGCACTGGAACTATATCATCAACACTTAAATGCCCGAAAACTTTAAATGCTCTTAAAGGAACTGTAATGTACTGTTAATGGAAATAAGTAATGTACTGTAATGGAAATAAGTGATTATAACTTTTTCAATGTTTGACTTGCATTAACTTAATTATTGTATTAAAATGGAGTGTTTGGTTGAAAAGTGTAAAACTAGAGGAACATGGCAAAAATTCTATGTTGTGCATGCTGAATTTATATTAGTTGTGGGATACTGTACGCATCTTGCGGGACTTGTACAGCCACTGCTTCTTTGCAATTTTTGAGGTCAAAGTGCTGTTAGAAGTAACTTTTCACAAACTAAATTAGATGTGATCAAATGTCAGGAGTATGTATTTAGTTCATGCACTTAAATCTAAGTTTTTGTGGTGTTGTCAGTTTATCCTTCCTTTTTTTTGGTTTCTGAATTATTTTTCAGATCATGTTCACAGAATATTGGTCACCTTTGCTATACACAACTTGTCATTGCTTTTTGGTACTCGGTTTATGACTGAAAACTGGAAGATAGACAAACGGGCATAACATTGGAATCTCCATCCAATTTTGGTGGTGTAGGTAAATCCATAACAGAAACAAATGAGTGACTGAGGCACTTATGATTGAAATATAATGCAAAATGTACACCAAATGGGCTTTTCAATATTAAATTTAATTGTCCAAAAACTACACAATTCAGATTAAATCTGGATGAAACTTTTTCACGCAATAGTGAGCACGAGTCTTCACCTCAAATTCAAATATGACAATAATTAGGGCACAGTGAAATAAGATATAATGTAAACTATACATTAAACGGGGTTTTAAATTAAATGGCCACAAAATCTGTAATCTGGATCAGATCCGGATCAAACTTTGTCAGTAAATAAAGGATACCATCTTAATAACACTCCCAAATATGAAAGAAATTTGATCTTTCTTGACAGGTATGAATTTTTAAAAAATTGTTAAAGATAGCAAAATGTTAAAGATAGGGATTTTCCAAGATTTTTCCTGAGTTTGACCCATGACCTTAAACTGAATCAGTTCTTGCTTATCAGGATATGAAGCTTCAGTAAAAAGTTCATAACGATGTATGAAAAATTGTGGGCTCCAGGCTGTTCAAAAACAGACAAACAAACAAAAGGACAAAAACATAGCCTCCTCCAATTTTGCTGATGGAGGTAACAAACATACATGAGGGGCGGTCCTATGAGCACAAATGTTTTGCTAAGGGGTCAAAGGAGACCATAGTAGTTCAAGCTTAAAAACGATGGGGATCTACTTACATGGGTGATTCTTTAACTATGGGCACTATTGGCCTTGTAAATGTAATTTCCACCACACCATTGCCTTACAATATAAAGCGCCTTGGGGCAACTGTTTGTTGTGATTTAGCGCTATATACATGTGGTCTGATGTTACTGTTTATCTCCATAGAAACTACCCAAACAATCTTTCATACAATGGTGGAAATTACAGCAATAGTGTGGGACAACTACATTTTGTTCAAAAAAATCACAACAGTTGTATGACATTGAATACCCCAATTATGTTTTGATTATTTTACTGATATTTTATTCAGAGATATTTTAAAACATTAGAAAAAATGTTTCTTTACCATTCATTTTTATCATTGAAGATCAAAAGTCTGGGTGTGGGACAAGCACAAAACGGCAATATTTGCATATAATGATGCTGAAAAAAGATGAAAAAGTCATCATTGTTATGTGCCGACGCGGGTTGAGGAGCGGACCCGCGTCTGACTGAACCCAACGCTAAATAACCAGAAAGCGGTTCCAAAAACAAAACATTTATTTCCCTTTGCGTGCAATAATTGTGTACAACATAATATATAGCTTGTCTGGCGGAGTGAAGGACGGCGCGCTCTCCAGCACCCAAAGGGATCGAAGCCCGGCGCTTCTGGACTCAAATTCACCACCAAACACCCCCCAGGTGGACACGACAAACTGACTCTGTGAAGGATAGAAGAGGTGAGGTAAGTCAACAGCTACAACTAATATCCTTCAAAGGCACATGCTATCAGCAACACATTCAGGTCTGACTTTAAGCTTTATGTAAATGAGCAGCTTCTCACAACAGGTGGAGGATCATCAGTCCGCACGCCACGGCCGTGAGAAGCGAGCTGCACAATTCTCATCAATGTTCAAATATACTGCGTAACAAAATACCAAATTACTATTAACACGTATTCAGACAATCAATCACCTCTGATGTGTGCTGACAGCATGTGTCCCTCACCCGTCCTCCTTCACAGGCACGATGTGTCAAACCCAGGCGCGGTCCTCAGCGTCTCACAAACGAACGTCACAAGGTCGAGTTCCCGGCAATTCTGCTTGAACCACTCATGGCTTAAATGCAGAACGCCATCTAATTATCTGCTTCAGCTGAAAGTCCTTAAGTCTGCACGTGAGCATCATCCACAGGTGCTGCGAGTCATTAGCGCTGCACGTGGACATCCTCCACAAGTGCAGCCAATAATGTTGATGAGGGTGAAGGATTCTTCTGCCAGCACCTTCTCCACAGACAAAAACCAGTTTGCATACCACCTGGAGAGCAAAGAAAAGAAAACAACACAAAAACATCCAGCCAAACCCCCCAACACACAACAATCATAGACTACTAGAACAAATTTCTTAACACACTTTCATTGTAAAGATAACTATAAAAGTGTGAAATTTCCCTTTTTTTTCTGTTTTTCATACAATATGATCAAAGGACAGTAGTCTAAGAATTACCCACATATGCTTACAAGCAGGGGTGCCGGAAAGGGGAAAATAAGAAGGATTCTAGGGGCCCATTTTAGACAGGGGCCCAGGGAGGCCCCTAATACAATTATAATACTGGCAAAATAATACAGGGCCCAGTGAGATTTCATTTCATGGGGGCCAAAATCCCTGGCGGCGCCCCTGCTTGCAAGAACAAACACACTGTTGACTATGCAATTACACATGATTTTTGCACGGATTTTGCATTTCATTGAAGATTCTTTGTCCTTAAGTTCAAAAATAAAGTTTACATATGCAAAACCTGCAATAAACCCCTGTCCAAATGCATCTCGTTAGGTTGCGGTTGGCTTCCTAGTATAAAATAAAAACTGGCAAAACTGCAGACTCGTGGGATAATCACTAATTAAGCATACATGGTCATCTTGGAGCATGCTGCAGCCCAGTCTGGACTGCTGTGATCATTGGAATAATCGGGGGGAAAAAAATTGGACTGTTCAAGATCTTGACGCTGATAGAAGTCATTGGTAACCCAACCAGGTCATTGGCAAGCCTCACAGTAACTTATCCAGGCCATCTGCAATGTCCTGGTAACCCTGCTGCAAGCTGGAACCATTAGACATGTACCAAACAGTGATGCAAATCTGTACCCGATCCGTAGCAAGCATGAGGTGAAATTTTATATCCCATGAATAGGTGTGAATAGGTGTCACCAGTGGCAAGGTCACTGTCAGCTTCAGCTTTGCCCCATTTTAAGGCTTTGGATGCTGTTTGCTTCCCGATTTCTATCTGGAGCTTACCTGGAAACCTACAGGAACATGTGGACACAATACTTTCACCATGGGGACACTATAAACACCAAGACAGTAAAACTGTGAGAGCAGTGCTTGGAAGTAGAAGAGGTAGGACTGCATTTGTATAACAATTTCCCATCTAGCAGATGTTCACAACACTTGACAGTGGTGCCTCACATTTATTTCCCCAGCCAATGGTGGCACCTATTTACAGCTGGGTGGACTGAGTCAATGCAGATTAAGTGTCTTGTTCAAGGACAAAAGTAGCATGAGCTACCTGTTCTACAAAGTACAGTCACAGATGAATAAATTTGTTCCATGTATTATGTTATGGTGGGAAGTTCTGGAATTGAACACAGACCATATTGGAATTCTGCTAGTGTGCAAGACTTCGAGAGGGGTTCCAGAAGGATTGTACAAATTTCTAGACTTTTTATGCATTTCAGAGAAATGTAACGATATCCAGTGTTTCCGTGGGTAATAAGAAAGCATTGAAAGTCATGAAATTAATTTTTTAAATTAAGATATTTAAAGTAGCATTAAGACACTGAACGTGAATCTCACAGGCATTGAAATGTTTGAGAGTTTTGCAGAAAAAAATAAACCATTTTATGGAATCATGTTTGCCTCTGAGCAGTACAAAACCGTCCTGATGACGGACGTTTGGACAGCGACACAATAAGACCAGGAAGGACTAAACCTTAGAAAAGCTGTGAATGTAAATTTTGTAAAGTCACAATGAAAAGAAGAAATAGAAAAGTGGTTGCAAGATACAATAAATATCTCATGGTTGTATCCCATTTGTGGCCAATATGGAGAAGAATGTTGTGGTGTTTGTAAAAAAAACAAAAAAAAAAAACAAAAAAAACAATTTAAGCTATGTATAGCAGGAGGTGGTAATAGTAGAATATATATATATATATATTTTTTTTCAAATATGCTTACATTGACTTCAGAGATTGTGCATTGTGTAATTTGGGAGATATTTCATATAGGAAGTGGGTGTCTACCATGACAAAAAAACCCCACCCCATGCAAAAAAGAAAACTGCAATACTGTAATTGTAACATCTTTCGAAATATTAGAATGTAATTGTTTAGACTTCATGATTAGTTTTGATTAACCCTGCATTGAACACAACATTCAAGTTTATGATCTATAATGCTCCTGACTTGGTAGTACTTGTTTTAGAGAAGTCACAAAAGCTACATAAGCACTGATATTATTACAGTGATCATGCAATTACACATGTAATTTCAAGTCACAGCATGGCAAGTTGTAGCACATCAAGTGTCATGGCCAAGCCAAAAACAAGATCACAGGCTAACTGTGTGATTGAAATAAAACCTTTGACAATGGTTATGTTTTTAAAGTTTTTGAAGAGCATGGCCTCCTCCTAAGTTCTGTTATTCACACAGTGTGACTGAAATAAAACCTTTGACAATGGTTTATGTTTTTAAAGTTTTTGAAGAGCATGGCCTCCTCCTAGGTTATTCACACAGTGTGACTGAAATAAAACTTTTGTGAAAGAATTGTGTTTATAAAGTTTTTGAAGAGCATGGACAAACTTTACACATAGTGGAATAGCCAGATAATTGAAAATAGACCATACTTTGTTACATTCAATTTTGATGCCAAAATGCTGGTATTAATATTGTGAATAATTTCCCTGCTACTATGTAACACAGGCATTAACAAACTCGGCCACATGGGGAGTGCAGTCAGAACATTCTGAATGCTGGTCCCAAGCCCGGATAATTGAGGAGGGTATAAGGAGGCTGGGATTTAACCATAAAGTTTGTCAAATCCTAGTCACATGGGGTGTGCAGCCAGTATGCGCTGAGTGCTAGTCCCAAGCCTGGATAAATAAGTAGCACTGCATCAGGAAGGGTATCCAATGTATAACAAGCCAAAATAAGGATGTTGACTACAAATTTAATTTCCATACAGGATCGGTCAAGGCCTGGGTTAACAATGACCACCACCAGTGCTGTTGCCCTACAGGTTGCTGGTGGAAATTGGGCTACTGCAGGGCAAAGAAGAGAACTTGTCCAGAGACAGCAGGAGAAGAGGAAAACTCGAAGGGTGGACGTGAGAGTCGGGACTTTGAATGTTTGTATTTCTTTATTCACAAACTTTTAAAATCAAAGTTGTACAATAAAAAGGAATAAAACACAGGAAAGAAATAAATAATATTAAAAACGACACCAGGACTTCACCCTGTACACAGGTGTGCAAATTATAACTGTAAATTCTTCCTCGCTGAGCAAATGTACCTCACAATTATCTCTTATTGTACACAATTCTATAATTTATGAATGAATGAATGAATGAAAACTGTTTATTTCGAACATTTGATACAACAACAATTACAAGATAGCTCAGTAAAGACAACAACAAAAAAGTTCCTACTGTGTACCCAACATGTCCGAAAAGGGGTAGGGTGAAGCATCAGCTTATTTATCCCTACCCCTTCTTCCCCACAACCAGTAATACCCTTTGCCACATATACACATAAATTCCTACACACCTAAACCGATATCAATATATATATATATACATATATATACACACACATACATATACACATCAACATACACATATATACACATATACATATATACACATATATATACACAAACATAAATATACACCTACACATACCTACTTACATACAAAATACTATATATTTACAAGCCGAAGCAAACAACAAAAACACCCTAACCCTCATTACCCTTCCTCCTCCCTATACCCTAGAAAAAAACCATATTTTTGTACCACTGTTTGAACTGGTTCATGCTTGGACATTGCTTGAGCCCCACTCCCAATCTGTTCCACATCCTCACCCCACAGACAGAAATACAGAAACCTTTTAATGTTGTTCGTGCCCACTGATGCTTTAAATTAAATTTCCCCCTCAGACTGTAATCCCCTGATCTGTTAAAAAACATATTTTTAATATTTGCTGGAAGTAAATTGTTTATTGCTTTATACACAATTTGTACTGTTTGAAAATGAACCAAGTCTGTGAATTTTAAGAATTTGTATGATCTCTATAGCCAGTATTATGAATAATTCTTATAGCTCTTTTCTGCATTACTGATAGTGATTGTGTTGTACCTTTATAAGTATTACCCCATACCTCTGCACAGTACTGTAAATATGGTAAAACCAGTGAGCAGTAAAGAATGCGGAGTGAGTTGTGGTCCAGAATATGTTTCGCTTTGTTTAGAACTGAAATGCTTCTTGACAGTTTACTTTGTATATGTTTTATATGAGTCTTCCAGTTTATCTTATCATCTATTATCACCCCCAGAAACTTATTTTCATGTACCCTTTCAATATCTACCCCCTCGACTTGTAACTGAACCTGTATATCTGTATTACAATAGCCAAATAACATGTATTTTGTTTTACTTAAGTTTAATGATAATTTATTTCTGTCAAACCATATTTTCAATTTTCCCATTTCCATACTGATCCTCCTCAGTAACTCCTGCAAATCCCCCCCCTGAACAAAAAATGCTTGTGTCATCTGCAAATAATACTAATTTTAATATTTTGGAAACATTGACAATATCATTTATATAAATTAGAAACAGTTTTGGACCCAATACTGACCCCTGTGGGACGCCACAAGCATTGTCCAAGCATGATGATGTATATTCCCCCAACTTCACAAACTGTTTTCTGTTACTTAAGTAGCTTCTCACCCAGTGCAACACCAACCCCCTAATCCCATACTGTTCAAGTTTATTGATTAATATGTCATGATTAATTGTATCAAAAGCCTTTTTAAGATCTATAAATATTCCAACTGAATGTAATTTGTGGTCTATGGCGTTTGTAATCTCCTCAACTGATTCTATTAATGCAAGTGATGTTGAACTATGTGCTCTGAATCCATATTGACTATCAGTAAGTAATTTATGTTTATTTATGAATTTGTCTAATCTATTATTGAATAACTTTTCTAATAATTTGGAAAATTGTGGAAGCAAAGAAACAGGTCTATAATTTGTGAAGTGGTGTCTATCCCCAGTCTTATACAGCGGCACAACCTTAGCTATTTTCATTTGATTGGGAAATTTACCGGTTTGAAATATTTATTGTGCAAGTCTGAATACCTCTTCATCAAAATTATGCTGCCAAGAGGCACAAACATTATGTTCAGAGTGTCTTGAGGTAATATCAGTAATGACACACACACATCCATAAGAGGATGTTGTAGTGGCTGTATCCAGGCATGCAGGGATATATTTAACCTAATGTCATATATTTTCTTCTCAAAGTATTCTAAAAAATCTTGGACTGTAAAAGTGATGTACAGGTGGTTGTCCATGAATATGTGTTGCCACTGTGTCAAACAGGAACTTTGAATTATGCTTGTTTTTGGTGATCAAATCAGAGTAATATGTCTGCTTTGTAGCCAGTAGTGCATGCTTATACTCTATACTTTTCCAGTTAATACAGGGAGGAGAGTGTGAACTGTGAAAATGTGATTGGAGGCATGATGTTGATACTTGTGACAGCGATACCGTGAATGATGACCAAATGCAGGGTTTTCCACTTTTGTGTGTCAAACCCTGAATGCATTGTTGGAATTCTAATACATCCCTAATGTCCATAAGTGATTTGCCGAGGGTGTCACTACGCTTATTTATATGAATGTTGAAGTCACCTACAGTCAGAATGTTATCTGTACAGATTGCCAAGTTAGAGATGAACTCACCAAATTCATCTAAGAATTCAGAATACGAGGGCTGTCAATAAAGTTACGGTCCTTTTTATTTTTTTCAAAAACTATATGGATTTCATTCATATGTTTTTACGTCAGACATGCTTGAACCCTCGTGCGCATGCGTGAGTTTTTCCACGCCTGTCGGTGACGTCATTCGCCTGTGAGCACTCCTTGTGGGAGGAGTCGTCCAGCCCCTCGTCGGAATTCCTTTGTCTGAGAAGTTGCTGAGAGACTGGCGCTTTGTTTGATCAAAATTTTTTCTAAACCTGTGAGACACATCGAAGTGGACACGGTTCGAAAAATGAAGCTGGTTTTCAGTGAAAATTTTAACGGCTGATGAGAGATTTTGAGGTGATTCTGTCGCTTTAAGGACTTCCCACGGTGCAAGACGTCGCTCAGCGCTCTCAGCCGCCGTCGTCAGCCTGTTCAAGCTGAAAACCTCCACATTTCAGGTTCTATTGATCCAGGACGTCGTGAGAGAACAGAGAAGTTTCAGAAGAAGTCGGTTTCAGCATTTTATCCGGATATTCCACTGTTAAAGGAGATTTTTTTAATGAAAGACGTGCGGACGGGTCCGCGCGTCGGGACGCAGCCGATGCGACGCTCTGCCACAGGAAAAACACCTCTGTTGAAAGCCTTAAGGACAAGTTGGAACATGTCCTGCCTGTTAAACAATTTCTCATATACTCACTCCACTGAAAGCCATCAAAAGCCGCCTGGATTTTACAAATGGTTATCAACACGGAGGTGTTTTTCCTGTGCCGCCGCACCGCGTCGGCTGCGTCCCGACGCGCGGATCCATCCGCACGTCTTTCATTAAAAAAATCTCCTTTAACAGTGGAATATCCGGATAAAATGCTGAAACCAACTTCTTCTGAAACTTCTCTGTTCTCTCACGACGTCCTGGATCAATAGAGCCTGAAATGTGGAGGTTTTCAGCTTGAACAGGCTGACGACGGCGGCTGAGAGCGCTGAGCGACGTCTCGCACTGTGGGAAGTCCTTAAAGCGACAGAATCACCTCAAAATCTCTCATCAGCCGTTAAAATTTTCACTGAAAACCAGCTTAATTTTTCGAACCATGTCCACTTCGATGTGTCTCACAGGTTTAGAAAAAATTTTGATCAAACAAAGCGCCAGTCTCTCAGCAACTTCTCAGACAAAGGAATTCCGACGAGGGGCTGGACGACTCCTCCC
Source organism: Thalassophryne amazonica (assembly GCF_902500255.1). NCBI lineage: Eukaryota > Metazoa > Chordata > Actinopteri > Batrachoidiformes > Batrachoididae > Thalassophryne > Thalassophryne amazonica. The sequence continues at coordinate 13,262,346 of NC_047119.1, forward strand.
ACAAGGAGTGCTCACAGGCGAATGACGTCACCGACAGGCGTGGAAAAACTCACGCATGCGCACGAGGGTTCAAGCATGTCTGACGTAAAAACATATGAATGAAATCCATATAGTTTTTGAAAAAAATAAAAAGGACCGTTACTTTATTGACAGCCCTCGTATGTGCCCAGGGGTGTATATACGCTGAAAAAATAGCATGGGTGATTTTTTTTTTTTCTTCTGATCTTGGCTCTACATACAGTAGTGTTCAGAATAATAGTAGTGCTATGTGACGAAAAAGATTAATCCAGATTTTGAGTAGATTTCTTATTGTTACATGGGATACAAGGTACCAGTAGATTCTCACAAATCCAACAAGACCAAGCATTCATGATATGCACACTTTTAAGGCTATGAAACTGGGCTATTAGTAAAAAAAGTAGAAAAGGGGGTGTTCACAATAATAGTTCACAATAATAGTAGCATCTGCTGTTTATGCTACAAAACTCAAAACTGTTATGTTCAAACTGTTTTTTTAGCAATGCTGTGAATCACTAAACTAGTATTTAGTTGTATTTTGTTGGTTTGGAACCAAGAATTTGCTCGTTTACTAGTGTGCTTGGGGTCATTGTCTTGTTGAAACACCCATTTCAAGGGCCTGTTGATGTGTTCTTTGGCAAATTGTAACCTCTTCTGCACATGTCTTAGAGGGGCTTTGCGGGGGATTCTTGCAAATAAATTAGCTTCACAGAGGCGTCTTCTAACTGTCACAGCACTTACAGGTAAACCAGTCTAAATCTGTGATAGTGAGCACTTCTCCTTTGCTAAGATAATCCATCCCACCTCACAGGTGTGCCATATCAAGATGCTGATTAGACACCATGATTAGTGCACAGGTGTGCCTTAGACTGTCCACAAAAAAGGCCACTCTGAAAGGTGCAGTTTTATCACACAGCACAATGCCACAGATGTCGCAAGATTTGAGGGAGCATGCAATTGGCATGCTGACAGCAGGAATGTCAACTAGAGCTGTTGCTCGTGTATTGAATGTTCATTTCTCTACCATAAGCCGTCTCCAAAGGCATTTCAGAGAATTTGGCAGTACATCCAACCAGCCTCACAACCGCAGACCACGTGTAACCACACCACCCCAGGACCTCCACATCCAGCATGTTCACCTCCAAGATCGTCTGAGACCAGCCACTCGGACAGCTGCTGAAACAATCGGTTTGCATAACCAAAGAATTTCTGCACAAACTGTCAGAAACCGTCTCAGGGAAGCTCATCTGCATGCTCGTCGTCCTCATCGGGGTCTCGACCTGACTCCAGTTCGTTGTCGTAACCGACTTGAGTGGGCAAATGCTCACATTCGCTGGCGTTTGGCACGTTGGAGAGGTGTTCTCTTCACGGATGATGCGAAGGAGATGTGTTGCACTGCATGAGGCAAATGGTGGTCACACTAGATACTGACTGGTATCCCCCCCAATAAAACAAAACTGCACCTTTCAGACTGGCCTTTTATTGTGGGCAGTCTAAGGCACACCTGTGCACTAATCATGGTGTCTAATCAGCATCTTGATATGGCACACCTGTGAGGTGGGATGGATTATCTCAGCAAAGGAGAAGTGCTCACTATCACAGATTTAGACTGGTTTGTGAACAATATTTGATGGAAATGGTGATATTGTGTATGTGGAAAAAGTTTTAGATCTTTGAGTTCATCTCATACAAAATTGGAGCAAAACCAGAAGTGTTGCATTTATATTTTTGTTGAGTATATGTGTGTGTGTGTGTGATTGTGTGCGTGCATGTGTTTGAGTGGTTAAAAATATGGCTCATGTGTGAAATTAAAAAATATTTAAAATGCCATTAAATTAGATTTGCCAATACCTTCAGAAACCCTGCCTACACTAACTCTTATTGCCTACCCTAACCCAAATCCTTTTGAGTGGCATTTGTAATGTTGCTTGGCAGACAAAGCATCGGACGAGAGCAAACCAATTCCAGAAAGGGTCAAAAGGTGTTCTTTTCAACCACCCACTCCACCAGGTGATTTCACTGATGATAAATCATTCCATCTGCTCAAAGTGATGTTCATCAGTGAAATCACCTGGTGGAGTGGGGGGTTGCAAGGAAAACCTGCACCCTGTTGGCCCTTTTTGGAATCTTTTTGAGAGCTCAGGCCTAGAGTGTTGTTCCAAATCTGCAAGTGCACCATGCACATCTGGAAATGGCAACCACTTTCAAGGAGTATAAAATCGTCTGAGTTCTTCCACCTTCACATTCTGCTTGGAACAAAAATACTCAGCTGGAATTCCAAAAAATTTTGACCAGAAATCTATGTAGAGTAAGTTTGCCAACGATTACTATGTTGCTCTCCAACAACAAATTTTATTCCTGCCAAAGGCTAGGAAAGTAACAGTTTATGGGTGATTCTTTAACTACGGGCACTATTGGCCTTGTAAATGTAATTTCCACCACACCATTGCCTTACAATATAAAGCGCCTTGGGGCAACTGTTTGTTGTGATTTGGCACTATATACATGTGCTCTGATGTCACTGATTATCTCCATAGGAACTACCCAAACAATCTTTCATACAAACTGTTTAAAGGGACATTACAGTGTTGTGGTGGAACTTACTGCAATAGTGTGGAAGAACTACATTTTGTTTAAAAAAATCACAACAGTTGTATGACATTGAATACCCCAATTATGTTTTGATTATTTTACTGATATTTTATTCAGAGATATTTTAAAACATTAGAAAAAACGTTTCTTTACCATTCATTTTTATCATTGAAGATCAAAAGTCTGGGTGTGGGACAAGCACAAAACGGCAATATTTGCATATAATGATGCTGAAAAAAGGTGAAAAAGTCATCACAGACTACTAGAACAAATTTCTTAACACACTTTCATTGTAAAGATAACTAGAAAAGTGTGAAATTTCCCCTTTTCTGTTTTTCATACAATATGATCAAAGGACATAAGTGCCCGTAGTCTAAGAATCACCCTTATGTTGTGTAGTGTTGCATTTTATGCAACACTACACAACTAGTATCACTTCCTGTTCCGGATCACAGCGGTGTTTTGCTGTATCTGTTAGCTGTTTAATCTGCGCAGTTAGATTGATCTAGTTAACTAGATAACGATTTGTTTCACAGTGTAATCTTCACGTGCCTTAACTAAAGCACTTCCTCTGCTGAATCACCTCTAAATTATTTACACATTATTCACTTTGTGTGTTTTTAGGAATCCGCTAGCTTAGCGCAGCTACTAGCTCTTAGCCGGTTTAGCATGGCGGCTTCTCCTGTCTCTCCCGCACTTTTCTGCTCTGGGTGTGAAATGTTTGGTTATTGCTTGGCCTCCTTTAGCAGTAATGGTACTTGTAATAAGTGTAGTTTATTCGTAGCTTTGGAGGCCAGGCTGGGCGAATTGGAGACTCGGCTCCGCACCGTGGAAAATTCTCCAGCTAGCCAGGCCCCTGTAGTCGGTGCGGACCAAGGTAGCTTAGCCGCCGTTAGTTCCCCTCTGGCAGATCCCGAGCAGCCGGGAAAGCAGGCCGACTGGGTGACTGTGAGGAGGAAGCGTAGTTCTAAACAGAAGCCCCGTGTACACCGCCAACCTGTTCACATTTCTAACCGTTTTTCCCCACTCGACGACACATCCGCCGAGGATCAAACTCTGGTTATTGGTGACTCTGTTTTGAGAAATGTGAAGTTAGCGACACCAGCAACCATAGTCAATTGTCTTCTGGGGCCAGAGCAGGAAGGAAATTTGAAACTGCTGGCTAAGGCTAAGCGTAAATTTGGTAAGATTGTAATTCACGTCGGCAGTAATGACACCCGGTTACGCCAATCAGAGGTCACTAAAATTAACATTGAATCGGTGTGTAACTTTGCAAAAACAATGTCGGACTCTGTAGTTTTCTCTGGGCCCCTCCCCAATCGGACCGGGAGTGACATGTTTAGCCGCATGTTCTCCTTGAATTGCTGGCTGTCTGAGTGGTGTCCAAAAAATGAGGTGGGCTTCATAGATAATTGGCAAAGCTTCTGGGGAAAACCTGGTCTTGTTAGGAGAGACGGCATTCATCCCACTTTGGATGGAGCAGCTCTCATTTCTAGAAATCTGGCCAATTTTCTTAAATCCTCCAAACCGTGACTATCCAGGGTTGGGACCAGGAAGCAGAGTTGTAGTCTTACACACCTCTCTGCAGCTTCTCTCCCCCTGCCATCCCCTCATTACTCCATCCCCGTAGAGACGGTGCCTGCTCCCAGACTACCAATAACCAGCAAAAATCTATTTAAGCATAAAAATTCAAAAAGAAAAAATAATATAGCACCTTCAACTGCACCACAGACTAAAACAGTTAAATGTGGTCTATTAAACATTAGGTCTCTCTCTTCTAAGTCCCTGTTGGTAAATGATATAATAATTGATCAACATATTGATTTATTCTGCCTAACAGAAACCTGGTTACAGCAGGATGAATATGTTAGTTTAAATGAGTCAACACCCCCGAGTCACACTAACTGTCGGAATGCTCGTAGCACGGGCCGGGGCGGAGGATTAGCAGCAATCTTCCATTCCAGCTTATTAATTAATCAAAAACCCAGACAGAGCTTTAATTCATTTGAAAGCTTGTCTCTTAGTCTTGTCCATGCAAATTGGAAGTCCCAAAAACCAGTTTTGTTTGTTATTATCTATCGTCCACCTGGTCGTTACTGTGAGTTTCTCTGTGAATTTTCAGACCTTTTGTCTGACTTAGTGCTTAGCTCAGATAAGATAATTATAGTGGGCGATTTTAACATCCACACAGATGCTGAGAATGACAGCCTCAACACTGCATTTAATCTATTATTAGACTCTATTGGCTTTGCTCAAAAAGTAAATGAGTCCACCCACCACTTTAATCATATCTTAGATCTTGTTCTGACTTATGGTATGGAAATAGAAGACTTAACAGTATTCCCTGAAAACTCCCTTCTGTCTGATCATTTCTTAATAACATTTACATTTACTCTGATGGACTACCCAGCAGTGGGGAATAAGTTTCATTACACTAGAAGTCTTTCAGAAAGCGCTGTAACTAGGTTTAAGGATATGATTCCTTCTTTATGTTCTCTAATGCCATATACCAACACAGTGCAGAGTAGCTACCTAAACTCTGTAAGGGAGATAGAGTATCTTGTCAATAGTTTTACATCCTCATTGAAGACAACTTTGGATGCTGTAGCTCCTCTGAAAAAGAGAGCTTTAAATCAGAAGTGTCTGACTCCGTGGTATAACTCACAAACTCGTAGCTTAAAGCAGATAACCCGTAAGTTGGAGAGGAAATGGCGTCTCACTAATTTAGAAGATCTTCACTTAGCCTGGAAAAAGAGTCTGTTGCTCTATAAAAAAGCCCTCCGTAAAGCTAGGACATCTTTCTACTCATCACTAATTGAAGAAAATAAGAACAACCCCAGGTTTCTTTTCAGCACTGTAGCCAGGCTGACAAAGAGTCAGAGCTCTATTGAGCTGAGTATTCCATTAACTTTAACTAATAATGACTTCATGACTTTCTTTGCTAACAAAATTTTAACTATTAGAGAAAAAATTACTCATAACCATCCCAAAGACGTATCGTTATCTTTGGCTGCTTTCAGTGATGCCGGTATTTGGTTAGACTCTTTCTCTCTGATTGTTCTGCCTGAGTTATTTTCATTAGTTACTTCATCCAAACCATCAACATATTTATTAGACCCCATTCCTACCAGGCTGCTCAAGGAAGCCCTACCATTATTTAATGCTTTGATCTTAAATATGATCAATCTATCTTTGTTAGTTGGCTATGTACCACAGGCTTTTAAGGTGGCAGTAATTAAACCATTACTTAAAAAGTCATCACTTGACCCAGCTATCTTAGCTAATTATAGGCCAATCTCCAACCTTCCTTTTCTCTCAAAAATTCTTGAAAGGGTAGTTGTAAAACAGCTAACTGATCATCAGCAGAGGAATGGTCTATTTGAAGAGTTTGTCAGGTTTTAGAATTCATCATAGTACAGAAACAGCATTAGTGAAGGTTACAAATGATCTTCTTATGGCCTCGGACAGTGGACTCATCTCTGTGCTTGTTCTGTTAGACCTCAGTGCTGCTTTTGATACTGTTGACCATAAAATTTTATTACAGAGATTAGAGCATGCCATAGGTATTAAAGGCACTGCGCTGCAGTGGTTTTAATCATATTTATCTAATAGATTACAATTTGTTCATGTAAATGGGGAATCTTCTTCACAGACTAAGGTTAATTATGGAGTTCCACAAGGTTCTGTGCTAGGACCAATTTTATTCACTTTATACATGCTTCCCTTAGGCAGTATTATTAGACGGCATTGCTTAAATTTTCATTGTTACGCAGATGATACCCAGCTTTATCTATCCATGAAGCCAGAGGACACACACCAATTAGCTAAACTGCAGGATTGTCTTACAGACATAAAGACATGGATGACCTCTAATTTCCTGCTTTTAAACTCAGATAAAACTGAAATTATTGTACTTGGCCCCACAAATCTTAGAAATATGGTGTCTAACCAGATACTTACTCTGGATGGCATTACCCTGACCTCTAGTAATACTGTGAGAAATCTTGGAGTCATTTTTGATCAGGATATGTCATTCAATGCGCATATTAAACAAATATGTAGGACTGCTTTTTTGCATTTACGCAATATCTCTAAAATTAGAAAGGTCTTGTCTCAGAGTGATGCTAAAAAACTAAGTCATGCATTTATTTCCTCTAGGCTGGACTATTGTAATTCATTATTATCAGGTTGTCCTAAAAGTTCCCTGAAAAGCCTTCAGTTAATTCAAAATGCTGCAGCTAGAGTACTAACAGGGACTAGAAGGAGAGAGCATATCTCACCCATATTGGCCTCTCTTCATTGGCTTCCTGTTAATTCTAGAATAGAATTTAAAATTCTTCTTCTTCCTTATAAGGTTTTGAATAATCAGGTCCCATCTTATCTTAGGGACCTCATAGTACCATATCACCCCAATAGAGCGCTTCGCTCTCAGACTGCAGGCTTACTTGTAGTTCCTAGGGTTTGTAAGAGTAGAATGGGAGGCAGAGCCTTCAGCTTTCAGGCTCCTCTCCTGTGGAACCAGCTCCCAATTCAGATCAGGGAGACAGACACCCTCTCTGCTTTTAAGATTAGGCTTAAAACTTTCCTTTTTGCTAAAGCTTATAGTTAGGGCTGGATCAGGTGACCCTGAACCATCCCTTAGTTATGCTGCTATAGACTTAGACTGCTGGGGGGTTCCCATGATGCACTGAGTGTTTCTTTCTGCTTTTGCTCTGTATGCACCACTCTGCATTTAATCATTAGTGATTGATCTCTGCTCCCCTCCACAGCACGTCTTTTTCCTGGTTCTCTCCCTCACCCCCAACCAGTCCCAGCAGAAGACTGCCCCTCCCTGAGCCTGGTTCTGCTGGAGGTTTCTTCCTGTTAAAAGGGAGTTTTTCCTTCCAACTGTCGCCAAGTGCTTGCTCACAGGGGGTCATTTTGACCGTTGGGGTTTTTACGTAGTTATTGTATGGCCTTGCCTTACAATATAAAGCGCCTTGGGGCAACTGTTTGTTGTGATTTGGCGCTATATAAATAAAATTGATTGATTGATTGAGTTTGAAACCAAATTATTTAGGCAGTACAGCGGCTTAGTTGTTATCACTGTTGCCTCACAGCAAGAAGGTCCTGTGATTGCTTCCTACCTTGCCCTTTCTGCCTGAAAGTTGCATCTTCTCCTTTCTCTCCCTCTGACCAAAGCAGTGTCTATATATGTGGAGTTGGTCCCCGGGCACCAGACTGTGGTTGTGGCTGGATTGTGTCTAACTGTAATTAGGAGGGCAAATTTCATTGTATGTACAATAAATGCCCTTCTCTTTCTTCAAAGAACTTTTGGTGACACTGTGACTTCAAAACCACTACTCAAACTCTGCTCTTTGAAAGCAAAAAAACAAATACAGGTCCCCTTATTAATGTTTTTTTTTTTTTTTTTAGGAGTTGGTCAGGCCTCCAAAAAATATCCTATTTAAGGCCATCACTTTGCCAAAGATGCTAGAACTCTTAAGGTTGAGCAACTTTGTGCAAGCACTGTGGCTCTAGATTGGGGGGAAAAATCCACATTTGCTTCTTTCAATGGCCTGCAGCCATGGGTGGGATGAAACAGCCTTTCCTCAACAAAAACGTCATGTTATGTGAGAATACAAGCTTTGCAGCTTTCTTGACATTGTAATTCAATTTATTGTCAATGATGATGTTTCTTGTATCCATACAGAGAAGAAATAAGGTGAACTATGTTCAAGACAAGACAGGGTCAGAATCAGAAAATAATACATTTTATCAGGTCCTTCCTCGTCTATCTATCACTATTGAAGGGGGAACTTTGCACCCTTTTAAACAATGAGAATGGGCGTTCATAGAAGGCATTGTATCACCTTTTAAGACTAAAAATGCATGAGGATCAGTACAGTTATAAAACCCTTAAATGCAAGTTAGACAATCCTAATTTCTGTCTTGAAGAGGATCATTTTTATACTCAAGCTGAAACAAGGAAGCTATGCTTTTATCCGTGTATTTTGTTTAGTTGGTTGGCTTATTTGTTTGTCACAAAAGTTACGCAAAAAGTGTTTGATTACCATGAAACTTGTTGTTGAGGTAAGAATTTATTCAGTTTGGATTCAGATCCTCAGACCTGTGAGATCCAATGAATATTCCTCTTCTAAGGTGCAATAGGCTCTTCATCCATGTCAGATCTGATAGGGCAATCACATGTGGAAAAAAAAAAAGAAGCTGTAAGAACTCACTTTTTTAGAACCTGACAAAAATATGGAAAAACGAGAAGCACTCGGAGAGTGCAAACCTCCGCCAAGGCCATAGGGTCACTGACGTCACATGGAATACCCTTTGGCAAAGAGACTTATGTAACGGAGGCCAGCAGGTGTCGCTGTGCAGATGTAGTTAGTAAACCTCACTCCCAACAGCTCAAAAGGATTCTCTGGTCACAAGGCCAGAGCCCTGGGTTTTAGCCTTCTGGTTAGAGAGTCCAACTTCCATGTGAGTTCGCGTCCCGAGGGGAGCGAATGGACGGAGTCATAACAACACAACGCAGAGTGCAGCGCTACACTTATTCCATGTCATTTCACGCTTCTACTAGCATGTTTCAGATTCAGTGGTTAAACCATTAGATCTTCAGCAAATGTATTTATAAAGAGAAACTGCATGAACTACGCAAGTTTTTTTTTTTCTAATACCAAGTTTAATCAATGAGGAGAAACAAATGCTAATTTATTGTTGTGTCGCAACTTAAGTTTTGTTCAGCCTTTGTGACCCGTCTTCATGAAGTTAGATGCAAAAATGTTGAAATTGGCTCTATCTTGCAATGATAAAGAATCCTTAAAAAAATCACTGGCTCCGGATCGTGTTCCGGATCATTACCAAAATTGAATGACTTCTAAATTAGGCCAAGATACACCCCTTGTAAAAATTTCAATGAAATCTGTTGAGGATTTTTTTGAGTAATCCTGATAACCAACCAACCAACCAACCAACAAACAAACAAATGGATGCAACCAAAAACATAACCTCCTTGGAGGAGGTAATAACATTTTGTGTTGAAAATGAAGTAATTTTGTCTCTCTTTTCTGACTTGTTCATCTGTATCTTCACCCTTTGACTTTGAGAGGTGCCTGGAGGTTATGATGTCATGAGGATATTGGACAGAGGTGAATGTATTTAGTCCAAGTTATAGCTGTACTTGGAAATGATTGGACTTTGTATCAAATGAATGGCTGCTTTGGGAGATGCAGGCGTATCTTTTGCATCGTGAGTAGCCTGGCACAGCCAGACCGGGAAATAGACTGGTACAGCTCCGTTTGTTTGATTTCCAAAAGGCAGTACCATTGAACACAGACAAAACTGCCTCTGGATGCTACTGGATAGACATAGAACCAGTCAGAGCAACAAAGCTTGTGACATAGGCTGACTGAAAATCAGACTAGTGTCAAAAATATGCAAATTTGGTGTGCAGGCGAGTAGGTTAATTTAGTGAATTTTTTCCAAACAAATCTGAAAATCCCTGACATTTTTATTCATTGAAACTGCATTTTTGAACAGAGCATGTAGCAAAAATCAGTACACTGGCTCTTTGGCACTTCACAATGAGTCATTACATAAAGTCCATCCCATCTGAGATAAACAGTTGTGACTGGCATGCTTACATATGAGAGGAAGAGGCTTGAATTGGAGGGGGACCAGACCCTTTTGCAAAACAACTTTACTTGCATCTGGGTCTAGTTTACCAGGATAATTGCAAGGGGCCATTTATTCATTTTGTCCTTTTCTATTCTCACTTATTCTAATTAAGCATCACCGGACTATAGGGGTGGTAGACCCTGGAGAGGCCACTAGTCTATTGTAGGGCTGTGAGGGACCATCTCCTGTGAAATTTTGACCATGCAACATGCTTCACTGACCATGATCCAGCACACAGATGCATCAGTGTTAAGGATCCTAATGGCTGGAAAAGAGCAAGGAGATACCTATTCTTCACTTGGATGCAGCAGATAGATTGATGTTATCACGAGGTTCAAGGGGTCCATTTGTGTGCACCGCTAATTGCCATCCAGAACACAAAACGGCTTTGTAGAGTGGTGGATACAGAGATATGTAGCACAAGTGCATGATCAGTATATGACCATCTATGTATTTGACATGTATGTTAGAAGACAAGGAACTGCATTTCTGCAGCACTTTCCCATCGAGCAATCGTCAGTGTTTCACAGTGATGCCTCACATTTACTTCTCCGGGTGATTCTTTAACTACAGGCATTATTGGCCTTGAAAATGTAATTTCCACAACACCATTGCCTTACAATATAAAGTGCCTTGGGGCAACTGTTTGTTGTGATTTGGCGCTATATACATGTGCTCTGTTGTCACTGTTTATCTCCATAGAAACTACCCAAACAATCTTTCATACAAACTGTTTAAAGGGACATTACAGTGTTGTGGTGGAAATTACGGCAATAGTGTGGGACAACTACATTTTGTTTAAAAAAATCACAACAGTTGTATGACAGTGAATACCCCAATTATGTTTTGATTATTTTACTGATATTTTATTCAGAGATATTTTAAAACATTAGAAAAAACGTTTCTTTACCATTCATTTTTATCATTGAAGATCAAAAGTCTGGGTGTGGGACAAGCACAAAACGGCAATATTTGCATATAATGATGCTGAAAAAAGGTGAAAAAGTCATCATAGACTACTAGAACAAATTTCTTAACACACTTTCATTGTAAAGATAACTATAAAAGTGTGAAATTTCCCCTTTTTTCTGTTTTTCATACACTATGATCAAAGGACATAAGTGCCCGTAGTCTAAGAATCACCCCTCCAAGCAAGGCCAGTACCCATTTTTCTAGATGGATTGACTGAGACAATGCAGATTAAGTGCCTTGTCCAAGGACAAAGATAGGTAGCATGAGCAAGATTTGAACCCAGGTGTGTACATTTTGTCAGACAAGCTCCTTATACAGTGAACTGCCTGCTCTACTCTATGGTGAATGGGATTCTGCTGTCTAAACCTTGCTTAGCTAAAATGTAGCTGTCTTAGGAAAAAGTCAGCATTTAAAAAAAAAATCCTTTATTACTTGCATCCCTTTGCAATGGCCCTAAACCACCATTTGGTTTAATTAAATGTATTTATAGTGTGTCATATCACACTATAATTTATCCCAAGGTGGTACACCTTATCCACCCCATAGAGCAAGCATAGTGGCAAAGATGGTAAGGAAAATTTCCCTCAGGTGTATTTCTGTTCATTGGAAGAAACATCAAGCAGACCATTCTCGGTTGGGTGACCATCTGCTCTGGCCATACTACCAAAACAAAACGATGAAAACAAAAAACACCCCAAGGATTAGTCAAACATGCAGATGTGGAACTATTATCTAAGCAGCTATGTATATAGATTGTGCAGTATTCCTACACTCTGGTTTGAAGACCACTGATCGACGGCAACATGAACAACCTGCGTGATGTTTCTAACAGCCAAAAGTATCAATTAAGTGACGCCTTATATCAGTGAAATGATGTACCTAATAACATTTTTGGATGGGTTTAAGCATACTTGACCCTGAAGCTGTAAGCCTTGGCTTCGCTTTGATTGTGCATGGTAGAAACATTTCAGTAGCGACATGACTACACCACCTCGGGTCCCCAAAATGAAAAAGCTTGTCAGATGTAATTGGTGTGTGCATCATTGTGGTGAACTACTGGGAAACAAAGTAAATATAACCTGACAGTGTGGAAAAAGAGAGAGAGAGAGAAAAGGCTCTTTTGATCTGATACTCATCTCTCTGCTGTCAGCGGCAAGGCTGGTGAGGTTGGACGATGGAAGGATGACTTTTTTCCCCCCTGAGGAGAGTGAGGAAGTGCACTCCATGTCATAATACAGACTCTGAGATGCAGAGATGGATGCAAAGTGAAAGTCAGGGTAAAATTGAAGAAAGCTGCTAAATATGAGCGATTACAAAAGCAAGAAAGGGAGGGATGCAGAAGAGGCAAAGTGGGAGAGGATGAACAATCTATGGAGCGTCTCAGACATACGTGAGAGGCATCAGCAGTGTTTGTTCTTCTCCGTTTGACTAAGGCCTGTAAAATAAATACTCCCAATCTGAAAATGTGACAGTAATGCGTCTCTTTTTCTTATTCTACCCAATCGTGCTGAATGCATTGGATTATTTAATGTGCAAACAGCTTTCTGTAAATGAAAATGGGAACAGTTTGTGCATTACCAAGAGCGAGAGAAAAGACAGAGAGAGAGAACAGGGTGAAGAAATGGAGAGAAACGGCTGCTCATTCAAGCATAATTCCATTACATTTGGTGTCTGCTGTGAAGAGGAACCATTAGAGGCGTAATCAGGATGGATGGATGAGGTCGAAGAAGACGAACAAGAGGACTATCCACCTGATGCAGTGTGATTGAGCCACAACCTTTGACCCGTGGCTCTCCACCGGAGAACAAAATGACACCTGTAGTTGGAGATAATATAACACCATGTGGCCTGAGCATGTCTCTTGTTTTTGGTTCTCACACTTTTCCTTATTCTGGTCTCACTCTCTCCCCAGTTTATCCACCACATCTGTTTTAAATCCCTGGCATAGTGGTTAGCACTGCTGCCTTGGTCCTTTCTGTGTGGAGTTTGCATGTTCTTGTGTTTCCGGGTGCTTCGTCCCACTTCCAAAGACATGTAGGTTGAACTTAAATGAATGTGTGTATCTGTACTGCGATAGACTGTTGGCCTGTCAAAGATGCATCCCACGTTTTGCCCAGTGATCTCAAGGAAACTCAACAAAAATATAAACGTAACACTTTTGGTTTTGCTCCCATTTTGTATGAGATGAACTCAAAGATCTAAAACTTTTTCCACATACACAATATCACCATTTCCCTCAAATATTGTTCATGAACCAGTTTAAATCTGTGATAGTGAGCACTTCTCCTTTGCTGAGATAATCCATCCCACCTCACAGGTGTGCCATATCAAGATGCTGATTAGACACCATGATTAGTGCACAGGTGTGCCTTAGACTTCCCACAATAAAAGGCCACTCTGAAAGGTGCAGTTTTATCACAGAGCACAATGCCACAGATGTCACAAGATTTGAGGGAGCGTGCAATTGGCATGCTGACAGCAGGAATGTCAACCAGAGCTGTTGCTCGTGTATTGAATGTTCATTTCTCTACCATAAGCCGTCTCCAAAGGCGTTTCAGAGAATTTGGCAGTACATCCAACCAGCCTCACAACCACAGACCGCATGTAACCACACCAGCCCAGGACCTCCACATCCAGCATGTTCACCTCCAAGATCGTCTGAGACCAGCCACTCGGACAGCTGCTGGAACAATCAGTTTGCATAACCAAAGAATTTCTGCACAAACTGTCAGAAACCGTCTCAGGGAAGCTCATCTGCATGCTCGTCATCCTCATCGGGGTCTCGACCTGACTCCAGTTCGTCGTCGTAACCGACTTGAGTGGGCAAATGCTCACGTTCACTGGTGTTTGGCACGTTAGAGAGGTGTTCTCTTCACGGATGATGCGAAGGAGATGTGTTGCACTGCATGAGGCAAATGGTGGTCACACCAGATACTGACTGGTATCCCCCCCCAATAAAACAAAACTGCACCTTTCAGAGTGGCCTTTTATTGTGGGCAGTCTAAGGCACACCTGTGCACTAATCATGGTGTCTAATCAGCATCTTGATATGGCACACCTGTGAGGTGGAATGAATTATCTCAGCAAAGGAGAAGTGCTCACTATCACAGATTTCGACTGGTTTGTGAACAATATTTGAGGGAAATGGTGATATTGTGTATGTGGAAAAAGTTTTAGATCTTTGAGTTCATCTCATACAAAATGAGGTCTGTTAGAAAAGTATCGTCCCTTTTTTATTTTTAGCAAAAACCTGATGGATTTGAATCACGTGTGCTTGCATCAGCCAACCTTGAACCTTCGTGCGCATGCGTGAATTTTTTCACGCCTGTCGATTGCGTCATTTGCTGGTAAGCACCCTTTGTGTGGGACGTGTGTAGTGCGCTCGTCGGATTTTCATTGCAAGGAAAAAGATGGAACGACTGGAGCAGCGCTGCATCAAATTTTGCCAGAAACTGGGCGACAGCCAGGTGGAAACCATTCGGATGATTCAGATGGCTTTCAGTGAAGATCCTATGGGCATCACACAGATTAAGGAGTGGTGCAACCAGTTTAAAGACGTCTGCACAACGGTGGAGAGCGAGCCACGCTCCGGGCGACCATCACATGCTGAAATGACCAGATCATTTCTAAAGTGAATGCTGTGGTGATGCGGGACCCTCGTGTGACTATCCAAGTAATTGCAGAAGAGGTGGACATCAGCACTTTTTCGGCACATTCCACTGTGACAGAAGATTTGGCCATGAAAAGAATGGCTGTGAAATTTGTGCCGAAGGCTTCGGCACAAAGCTGCTGACGGCGGAGCAAAAGCAACTCCGTGTTGATGTCTCACAGGACATGCTGTGACATGCCCACCTCTTCCACAATTTCTCGACTGAAAAGTCACCGAAAGCTGTCTGAATCATCCGAATGGTTTCCAACACGGACATGCTTTTTGTTGTGCGTCATTGCGTGTCCGTTCCGACGTGTGAATTCCTCCGCACGTCTTTCATTACAAAATCTCCTGTAACAGTGGAATGTGCCTCAAAAGTGCTGATGTACACCTCTTCTGGAATTTCTCTGGTAGTCAGACGACGTCCCGGATCAACGCAGCCTTCACTTTGGAAATGATCTGGTCGTTTCAGCCTGTCGATGGCTGCTCGGAGCGCGGCGCACCCTCCGCTGCTGTGGGCCAACTTTAATCCCATTGTAATGCTCCTTAATCTGTGTGACGCCCAGAGTATCCTCACCGAAAGCTGTCTGAATCTTCCGAATGGTTTCCACCTGGCTGTCTCTCACAGTTTCTGGAAAAAATTTGATTCAGCGCTGCTCCAATCGCTCAGCCATTTCCCTGACAATGAAAATCCGACAAGGGGGGTAGACCAGTGTTTACTCAAAGCCTGCCCACAGGTGAATGACGCAACCAACAGGCATGAAAAAACTCATGCATGCACATGAAGGTTCAAGCTTGGCTGATGCAATCACACATGATTCAAATCCATATAGTTTTTAAAAAAAAATAAAAAGGTTGGATGGTTTTCTAACAGACCTCGTATATAATGGACGAATGCATATAATGGATTCAGGTGGACCAGCAAATTGTGTCCATTTTTGTACAGATACAAATGTTATTAGGTACATCATTTCACTGAAATAAGGCTTCACTTAATAGATACTTTTGGCTGTTGTTTGGCAGGTTGTTCATGTTGCCTTCGATCAGTGGTCTCCAAACCAGATTTTAGGAATACTGCACAGTCTATATTGCTGCTTAACTGGCTTTTGTTGTTTGGAATTTATAGGTTTCAGCGCGGGTTTGTAAAATCAGAATGTTAAATGCCAAATGAAGTAGTTAGTGGGAATCGAGGGAATTTCAAAACCCAGGTGTTTCAGTGGGATAAGGCATTGGAGCATCAACATGTAGACTTGAGTTCAGTTCCCATTCATGCGACCTGGCTCATTCCTTTACAGCACAACTCGATTAGCTGTATAGAAAAATGCATCTCATGTCCATGGTCAAAATATCACAGCTGACTCTCCCTCATAATGCAAGTGATACTTCTTATCATAGTGTTCCTAAGTAACTGCTCGTTTGACATAGTCATTCCAGCAGTGCCCAAGGATCCTACGAAGATACTTGGTACCAAAGGCATCCAATTATTATTGCTTTCAGTGTCTGGATAACTGGCAACTTTCACAACCATACAGTAATACTGGAAGCACCAAGACAGCAAAAATCTTGGATCTTCATTTTACTGCAACGTCAGCATCACCAAACAACCTAATGACTCCAAAAGCTCTTCACAGGCGTCTCTCAAGCTCAAAAACTGAGGACCCAGAGACAAGAATGTCAATGCTGAGGTAAGTGAATGTTTTTATAGTGTCTGTTTTGGGCCCACTTCTGTTTTCTTAGTAAATGGTACCCCCTAGGAAAGATTATTTGTCATTATGGAATTGATTTTCATTGCTATACAAATGATTTGCAGCTGTATGTGCCAGCGATTGCTGATGACAGATCCAATTTCACAAGGCTGGAGGCTTGTTTGGTTGCAGTGGGGAACTGGTTGTCATCAAATTTCCAACTGATGAATTTCAACAAGACTGAGATTATGTTCATTGGGGCTGCTAAGAGAAGAAACTTATTTGATCAACTTACCCTGACTCTGCCTCTGGGTAGTGTGGTTATTAAATGCAATGAAGCAGTTACAGTGGGAATTTTAGGGTGATTTTTGATCAATCTTCGTCTCTTGACACGCAAATTAGAGAGTTAAAGTGTACTTTTTCAACATCACAATATTTTAAAGATTATACCAATTCTGATCATCTGATGCTGCAGTATGATTCACATGTTCATGTCTTCCAGAATTGACCAGTGTAATATTTGATTTTTGGTTTTTTTTTCTCTCAAAAGTTCTAGAGGTCTACCTATGGTTCAGAATGCTGCTGCTTGAGTCCTGACTGCAATTTGTTTTGGAAGTTTGACCATCACCCCAATATTTGTTCTCTTGCCTGTTTGGCTGAGAGCATATTTTAAAATTTTATGGCTAAGTTGTTTAAGCCTAATGTACCGGCAAGTACACTTTGATTACAGAGGGGCGGCCTGCTGTGTTTCTTCAGGTTTTGGAAGAAAGCAGGGAATGAAATCTTTCCTATCATGAGTATAGGCATCTTCTTGATTGCCTATACTCACAAAGAGTGGATTAAGTTGTGTTTAAGAATTTTATTTTATTTTTTTAAATTTATTTATATTGCTAATGTTTTGTGAATAAATTTGCATTTACACTGTGAAAAGTACTACTGAAATAAATGATTATTAGTTTTGGTAGTAGTGTCAGTATTTCATTTTGTTTTTCAAATATTTTATTACTTTGTTTTTGAAATTCATTATTTTAAATGCCTGAAATAATCAGCCCACTCTCGCATTTTTTTTGTCCTCCGATCATGAAATGATTCAAATTTTCGTGAGGTTTTTTTTTAAACTCACTATTACTAACCCTACTCCTACCCTCAACCCTAGCCTCCTTCCCCTAACCCTAACCACCCTGACCCCCCCCCCCCCCCCCCCACACACACACACACTGCACTTTTAATTACATGCACCTGTCAAGGAATGAATTACAATAAATTCATACTTCCATGACGAACATTTTGCACTTTTCTTGACAATATGACGAACCAATAGATTAATGTATATGTTGTGCTGCTGAATCACAACATGCCGTGAGATTGGGTTGGAAATAATTCTACAACCAAAGAAGTTCAGTAGTTTTGTCACATACACATACAAACGTCTGATGGCTCAGTCCATGAAATCATTGAAAGCCTGGTTCTTAGTCTTGATCTAGCACTATCACATGCCCACACACTCCTCAGTCAGCTACTCAGGTGCTGCACTTGACTAGTCCAGTGTTTGGAGAAGGTCGATGGAAAGCTCATACTTCATGGGGGTGGGCAATCTGATTGGTCAAATTTCCCAAAAGTGTTTTCTGTTGAATTCCTTAACAAAATTAAAGTGCAAAATACATATATTCCTTGGACAAAAATAAGTCCAAGGGTAACATTTTATGACTGTGAGATCCCAAATTAAATAAAATTAAATTACAAGATACCTCTGTATCAGTTGATGAGCAGTAAGTAACTTGGACTGAATCTTGTTTAATACCACTGTAGTTGTTTGAATTCAAGTGATCACCCTTTTCTTTTCAGAGTGAGTCCTTTCTTCCACTCTGTAGGCACCATATATCCACTTGAATGGAAGATTTCAGCATCAATATCACAGATCTCTGCAGAATTCCCCAGCATAAGCTGTTTCAGCCTTTGTAATCTCTTTCTTTCGAATGAATTGGCAGCTCAGCCACCAGGACCATGGCTCTGGAGATGTGATCCTGGGTGGAGGATCTGCCTTGTCCAACCACTCAAAGCTGCCAGCTTGATTGGAAAGTACAGTAGAGGTATTTGTCAAGACTGATCAGGAATTTGAGAATACAGTAAAACTTGCATATAATGCATCCATGTGGACCAGCAAATTGTGTCATTATAATCTATATCCATTACATGTTTAAAATGGAGAAAACACATTGTACATATAAAACAATCATGAACCTCCAAACCAAAAATATGGTACATACAATTTCCTCCATGAATTGCTGGTCATTTGAGTGTCTTTTTCTGACGTTGTGTTGAGATCTCAAACATATTTGATTTATGATCGAAATGTAATTGCCGGGCACACTGCAAAGATCTTTTTAAAATATACGGGAGAGGAAAGAGTGAAATCATAAATGTGACAAATCGCAGCCCATTGCAGACTCTGATTTAGCAGGTGCATGGGCTTGCAGCCACACAGAGGACTGTGATCTAAAGCGATTTGGTTCGTCACACCCAGGAATATGTGTAAACCTTGACATCATATTACAGTGCAGGCAGCAAGCTGCATTTCGTTAATAATCACCTGCCTTGAATTACACTCTGCCTCATTTAGGTGCCAGGTTTGAGCATGGTTTGAAAACGATAAATGGCCAGTCTTTCAATCAAGGATATACAGTAACCACTTTCCTCGAACTGGCGAGTGTCAGTGCTGAACTTCATTTCGTACCTCTGTGATTGGGCACATCTCAACTGCTCTGTCTAGTATATTCAAGGGGTTTTTAATGGAAATACATTACAGTCAGGTGGGATGTTTTGTCAGATGTGAGCAAAAATCCGGCATACAGAATCAGGTATACGTATACTGTGTTCATTACATGGAAAACCATGCAAAAGTGTTGTCACATTTGATTTTTGTCTGGTGAGTGCAAATATCCAGTTTATGCAATGATGGTTTAGGTGAGTTTTACTACATAGTGACTTTATTCCTACTGTATGTAAGCAGCAAGATGTCCTTGATGTACTTGTGTACTCTCAGGACCATCATAATCCACTTTCTCTCGTTTAACTGCAAATCATCTGTGATCAGTAGCGTGCCACCTCTGGAGCAGTTGTAAATCACCTAGTGAAGCAGTGAAAAGTCTCCCTCAAGAGACATCACTCACCATAATCACAACATAGAGCAAAACAAGAGCGAAAATACCTAGAGGATGCTCGAGTCTGCAGATCTCAGTACTCTCAATGAAAGGGCCGATGTCTGACACCACTCGAAGGGGCTGGTCTGACACTGCAACTGCCACTCCATTAGTACTCCAACCACTGGCACAACTAGGCCAAAATTAGATGTATCCACCCACTGAGATGGAGCCACTTCCAGGTCTTCACACCTTAGACAGCACAATTACAATGTGGAGTTTTCCAAGGTGCCAGCGTTTGGGTAATTGTAGCTGAAAACAAGCCAGTGGCGGATTGGTTGGGAATGTGGTGAGGATTTAAGTGACAGTGATGACCGAGTGAAAGAACTGAGTAAAATATAAGTTCTTCACAGTCAAATGGTAAAGAGGCTGGAGATAGTGACAGTGAGGCTATTTTGATGCACAGGAAGTTTGGAGGTGAGCATAAAGTGTTCAAGGCTAAAGATAGCATGTCATTTGAGGCATGTCATCCAGTCAAACTTGGTGATGCCAAGTTTTGCAGAGATGATCACTGTTCATAACATGCCAAGACAGCAAAGAGGTGAATAAGGCAGTGCTGGTAGGGTGAGGAGTTCTGTCCGAGGTCTTTAATCAGGGAAGTCGTGTCTGGCTTTTGCCCGACATAGCCCCAAAAGACATCGTGGAGCGTTTGCAGTGAAGTAACATAAAGTGAACAGACACGAAGGGCTGGTAGACAGCTATATTCTGTTATGATGGCATTTGAAGTGAATATGCAGCCTGGCAGAGTTCTCTTCTGTTTTTTCATTTACATAAGAGTTTGTAACTGGGCCCACTTCAGTGTTATAATCTTCAGCGCTTTGGACATGTGGCACCTGTTTGCAAGAGCAAACAGGTAAGCATGAATATGGCATGTGTGAGAAGGAGGTGTGACAGTGAAGTGGTGTAACTGTGGAGATGAGCACATCTCAGCCTATCGCAGCTTTGAAGCAAGTAAAACAGTTGAAAATTTAGCAATTGAAAAATGAAGTGTGCTTGCATACGTGGCAGGCACTGTGGCTCACATGTCCTCCGTGTGAAGGTGGAAGGACATATTGCAGTCAGAATGCATTGCTAGTGGCCAGTGGTTGGTATAGGTCAAATAATCAGCTAATAGGGAATTAGTCAAGTTAACATTTTTATTACCAAATTTGCTTTTCAGCTTACTCCAATTATGTAGCTTCCACTAAATTTTGTTCTGCACATTTTAAGTCTGGTAACGTGTTTAATGAAGTATAATGGTCAAAAGGATTTGTAAAGCTGAAAATTGCACAAGTTTCTACCTGTTGGAGCTTATACACTATTCCTATAGGCAAAATTGACACAATATGTGAAGGTACACAGTAAATTTTGCTGAGTAAAATTTACTCTGCTGGGATAACATTTGATCCCAGTCTAAATAGAGTAAAAACAACACTGTATTGTAGAGTGAAATAAGCTCTACTGGTCTCTACACTGGCCTGGGAATGCCTCAAGATCCCCCAGTCAGAGGTGGTTAATGTGACCCGGGAAAGGGAAGTTTGAGGGCCGCTGCTGGAGCTGTTTCCCCCGTGACCCGATCCCAGATAAGCAGTTGAAGATGTATGTATGTGTAACAGAGGCAAGCAGGTGTCGCTGTGCAGATGTAGTTAGTAAACCTCACTCCCAACAGCTCAAAAGGTTTCTCTGGTCACAAGCCCTGGGTTTTAGCCTTCTGGTTAGAGAGTCTTACTCCCATGCCGAGGATCATGAGTTCGCGTCCCGAGGGGAGCAAATGGGCGAAGTCATAACACAACACAGAGTGCAGCCGCTACATATGTACCTTTCATTTATCAAATTATTGGTTTACTGAAGCTAGCTTTTGGTTTACTGTGGCTGCCACTCCTAGTGGCTAATCTTTAGGATTTGCTTAGCACTTTGCGTCCTGAATAAATTATAATTTCATTCTGCTTTTTTGCCAATAGGTACAGTCAGGCCTATGTCACTTCTGCGTAGTTATGGTCGCAATTTTGGGTCGCTGCTGAAAACAAACTGTACGCGCACTCACAACCATTGCTGATATAGTTGTCTTTACTGCTGTTTATTCGCAAAGGCCTGCCGATTTGGTCATGCCAAATGGTGTAGGTACGGTTGGACATCCAGGTCCCTGATGTGTACGCACATAGCAACATGCATAGTAACCAGCGAGCCGCTGAAAACAAACTGCTGTTGCGCTCATTTCCTACTTGACGTCCATCGCGCTCGCATCGTTCTGCCACATTTTTTTCTACTTAATATACACCAGTTTTCCAAGAGAATACCACAATCATGTGCTGCAGTAATAGTGCTTCAAAGGCCGCTGAACGCCACGGCTGCAGCCAAAGCAGAAATGTGAAGCGTCTCGACCAACCACGCCCCAGGCCAATGAGGGCAAAGACAAAGCTTCATTTCGGCTCACCTCCTGCAGCTGCCTCTCTTGGTGAACCTGCTACAGCAGTAACCTCACCCAGAGAGTTCCTGCCTCTAGCTGACCTGAGTGACCATGAGGACTCACCTTGTCCAATGTCACATGATTACATTAACATGGAACAGGTGTCCTAAAAGGAAGAGTTGGAAAGCCTGAAAGCGGAGAACTCACAGCTGAAGACAGAATGCGTTCCTGCGAGCAAAGCAGAATGAGGAGAGAAACAGAATGTGGCGCTTTGGGAGCTCGAAAAAAATGCACTTTTTAATCTTTTAACTTATCATGGTTGGTACAGCCAACTGCAACACACGATCGTGGCATTCTCTGTGAAAACTGGTGTATATTAAGTAGAAAAAGCCGCGGCAGAATGCTGCGAGCGTGATGGACGTCAAGTAGGAAATGAGCGTGACAGCGGTTTGTTTTCAGTGGTTCACTGGTTACTATGTGCGTTGCTATGTGCACGCGCATCAGGGACCCGAATGTCCGACCACACCTATAGGGTAAGATCAAGTTTACCTCAGTTTGTTCTTTGACTCATTTCATGAAATGTTTTGCTCTTCATTGTAGGTCTGGTTGGTTTCTCTGTGGGACTGTGTGCTAGCATTAGCATCAGCGACTGTTTAGCAGTGAAGGCACATGGATCAGTCACAAAATAAAAAAAAACACTGCAATATGATGCTATTTACTTGTACATTAAATTCAACAAGGAAAGAATGGAACGACAACCTTGCTTAACACATCTTGCAACATAAACAGCAAGCATCATCCTCTTCTTTTCCAAAGTGTATTTGGCTGAGTGAACAAATTTATACTATCCACAGAAAATGCTTAAACATGGAAAACTAAATTCTGTCTGTTCAGCTTTGTTCAGGAAAGTCCAGGGCTTTTCATGTGTCCAGCCAGAGTGTCGAGGGCAGACATAACTGAGGTATGTTAAAAGCAATCAATCCACACTCTGTAAACCCTTGGGTTCTGTACTCCATTTTCTTCCCAAGATGTGGTGCTGAATTTAAACTACAGCTGGCCTGATTTGATACAAACAGTGGTCTTACTGTGTAGCCCACAGTGCTTCACACGCAACACTTTGCATGAAGCAACAGGCAGGTTTGCAGATTGTATTCATGATTAGAATGATGGCACTTCCATGGGCGATCAAATTCTTACATTTATCACAGTTCATGTGTTAGCAGGTATTACTGCTCAGCTATTTATCAGTGTTCCTGCTGTTTCAAGTCTTTGAGAGATGACAGATATTGTTTCTAGAAAACCGGGTAAACATTAAGACCAAAATGGATAATGCAGTGCTTTAGTGCCTTGGCCAAGCACTACAAAACTGCTGTATCCATACTGGTCATAAGCAGTGGTGGGCACAGCTAACCAAAAGGTTAGCTTCAATAACCATTAATCATATAACCGAAAAGTTATCTTTTATGATGATAAACTGCAAAAAAATATTATCTTCATTACAGATAACCGATAACTATTACTATTGATTTGGACGTGGCCACATCAGATTACACTGTCGGCTGTCATCATATTTCAAAAGCAGTAAAACACAGTATTAAAAGTCACAGTTTATCTCGGTATTAGATACACTGTCATTTACAAACTAAAAGCGACCGCTTTTTTGTATGCCTTGAACCCTGGGGCTTAAACAACTGAAATACATCCGTTAACACATTGATTGGCAGAGTAAAATGCACTTAGTAAATATAAATTCTTACCTGTTAGTTTCAGTGGGATTCATCTGAATAAATAATCCACATAAAGCATCCTTTTTTTAAAATCCAAAACAGTGTCTAAATGTGAAGAAAAGTCCCTCTGTACACACTTCACCATGACAGCTCCTCTCCCCCACCAAGTCTCACAGATTAAATTACAGCCACAAAGAAATAAAATAATGTTAAAATTGGTCCGTTTTGTTTTTGTCGAGTGGATGACTCACTGTAACGTCCAAAGTGTATCTGAACTACACTACCCACAATGCTCCCTGCATCGACTGGCCAATCACGTTTTTCGCTTAATGATGACATCATCAGCAAGCGACAGGCAGCCAGTCTGCTACACACATATAACAGATGGATTAAAATGTTTGATTTTAGGGTTTTCAAATGTTTTTGACTGTTAAACTTTGCTCACTTTACTAGCAAAAAAATGTTATTTGAACTAAATTAATCAGAAGATAATTGGTCCATGATGGTTTTAAAACTTATATGAAAAGCAAATCCAATAGCAAAAGCATTAGCTTCGACAATTATCTGCTATTGGATTAGCTGTACTGTGCCCACTACTGACCTTGGAGGGTTGAAGCCAGCTAGTTTTAAATACAAATTAAGTATGTAAGCCACCTGTACAATTTTTATTGTTCAAGAAGTTCATTTAGTAATTTAACAATATTTTGGATATCAATGGCCATGTTGTTTGTCTCTGTTTGTGTGAAAACCCATGTTTCTATGACCCATTTTAATTTTCTTTCATCCATTGGTCTTGGCCTTCAGATTTAAAGCCTTAATTGGGCTTGGTACTCAAAACCTGCTTGAACATTGGCTTTGAGGATTTGGACTATAACACTAGGATAGAGTGGTAGACGTATCTGCTTATTGGTACACAGCACAGAATGTAGGAAATCAAACTATAGTTTAAATGTGACTGCTCACAAACAATAATAAGTTGTTTGCAACTTAGCAGCTCTCATTGTGAGTAATTTGCAAGATGAGTCCGTCCGAGTCCTTTGAGTCTGTCAAGTTTTAGCTGGGTGTTGATCGAAGCGTCGTTGCCTTTTGGTAACAGAATTATGGTTGTGGTCGTTTTTGTCGTGGGTGAGTTATCTGCTGTGTATTCCAACACAAACTCACTCATCTCACTCTAATCCAACACTCCAGGGCAGCTTTCCTAGCTCGATGGTTTCTCCTCCAATTTAATCACATTTACAGGACTGTAAATTTTGTCTGTTAAAAATGAAATACTGAACATGCCAACAGTAGTTCTGTGTAAACTGTTCAATAATTGAATGAAGTATAAAGTCAACAGATGTGGAGTCACCACATCCACAATTATGACAAATATAGTGCATGATAAAAGCTTTTGGCAATGCTGCAGCCATGACAATATTACACATACTTTATGTGCTTGTTGTGAAACTAAGCTTGGAAATCGTCAGGTCAGGTCTGGGGGCCTGCACTGGTGCGGGGTAATACTGCATCCATCATTCCACAGAATCTCTGGAATCTGGACAAAAGCACTGGCACCAACGGGCCTCAAGGTGTTTTCCAGCCACTGTTGTCATCTACACTGAGGCACCCACATGCCAGACCATGCCCAAGAAATGAGACACATGGACATATTTGTTTTTCCCCCAAATATGCATTGCAGTACATTGTACTGCAGTGGTAATATCAACCCAGTATCATGGCAGTACGTGGTGGCGTTACAAAAAGTACATTAATCTATGAGTTTGTGATTAGAGAGGGGTGTTGTTTCAAAAAAATTGGAAATCTATAAATGTTTGCATGGAATATGGAAATATACACAGAATAAACCATAGCAGGATAAAGTTTAGGTCATTTGGTTCCAAAAACCCATATGGACGGAGCCAGTGAAGATATCGGGTTCAGAAATCGCCACAAAATATCGACGAAAATGTCATATCTTGAGAACTGCTGCACCTAGAGACTTGACATTTGGCTCCAAATGTTGCTTGACCTCAAGTTTACAGTAAGGAAAATAAGTATTTGAAAACCCTGCGGTTTTGCAAGTTCTCCCACATTTGTTTGTTACTGCTGCAAATAAGTATTTGAACACCTACCAACCAGCAAGAATTCTGGCTCTCACAGACCTGTTAATTTCTCTTTAAGAAGCCCTCTTATTTGCACTCTTTACCTGTATTATTTGCACCTGTTTGAACTTGTTACCTGTATAAAAGACACCTGTTCACACACTCAATTTATCACACTCCAACCTGTTCACCATAGCCAAGACCAAAGAGCTGTCTAAGGACACCAGGGACAAAACTATAGACCTGCACAAGGCTAGGATGGACTACAGGACATCAGGCAAGCAGCTTGGTAGAAGACAACAACTGTTATGATTATTTATTAGAAAGTGGAAGAAACACAAGATGACTGTCAATCTCCCTCGGTCTGGGATTCCATGCAAGAGCTCACTTTGTGGGGTAAGGATGATTCTGAGAAAGCTCAGAACTACACAGGAGGACCTGGTCAATGATCTGAAGAGAGCTGGGACCACAGTCACAAAGATTACATTAGTAACACATGATGCTGTCATGGTTTAAAATCCTGCAGGGCAGCAAGGTCCCCCTGCTCAAGCCAGCACATGTCCAGACCCATTTGAAGTTCACCAGTGACCATCTGGATGATCCAGAGCAGGCATAGGAGAAGGTCATGCGGTCAGATGAGAACAGAATAGAGCTTTTTGGGATCAACTCCACTTACCATGTTTAGAGGATGAGAACAACCCCAAGAAAACCATCCCAACCGTGAAGCATGGGGGGTGGAAACATCATACTCTGGGGTGCTCTTCTGCAAAGGGGACAGGACGACTGCACCGTATTGAAGGGAGGATGGATGGAGTCATGTATTGTGAGATTTTGGCAAAAAACCTCCTTCCCTCAGTAAGAGCATTGAAGATGGATCATGGCTGGGTCTTCCAGCATGGCAATGACCTCAAACACACAGCCAGAGCAACTAAGGAGAGGCTCCGTAAGAAGCATTTCGAGGTCCTGGAGTGGCCTGGCCAGTCTCCAGACCTGAACTCAATAGAAAATCATTGGAGGGAGCTGAAATTCCAAACCTGAAAGATCTAGAAAAGATCTGTATGGAGGAGTGGACCAAAATCCCTGCTGCAGTGTGTGCAAACCTGGTGAGAAACTACAGGAAAGCTTTGACCTCTGTAATTGCAAACAAAGGCTACTGTACCAAATATTAGCACTGATTTTCACAGGTGTTCAAACACTTATTTGCAGCAGTAACATACAAATAAATTATTAAAAAAATCATACATTGTGATTTCCAGATTTTTTATTTATTTATTTATTTTTTTTTTTTTTACTTTGTCTCTCACAGTGGACATGAACCTAAGATGAAAATTTCAGACCCCTCCTTGATTTCTAAGTGGGAGGACTTGCAAAATCGCAGGGTGTTCAAATACTTATTTTCCTCACTGTATATTCAACTTCTATAGTAACAATAAGCCTATCTGGTGTTTTTTAAGAGTAATTGGCAAAAAAATCTAATTTCAGTACATATGTTACGATCAATTGTAACAAACAAAATCTATGTAGTTTTTATTTCAGGAACATCAGTTGAGTATAATCATCACATGTAAAGAATGACATGGCCACAATGAACTAATTATAAACAACAGACTGGTTTTCTACGTCAACAGCACATATACGACATACGTGTTACTAGAAATTTTCAAATGCTCCGTCCATATGGGTTTTTGGAATCAAATGACCCAAAAAATATATATGGTTTATAATATGGTTTATTCCATGTATATTTCCATATTCCATGCAAAAATTTATAGATTTCAAATATTTTTGAAATAACACCCCTCCCTATTGTGATGGGGGAATGAAAAGAGGGTGCTTTTCGTGATGGGGCATGATTTCATTTGTGACGGGGCACAAAATGTGGGGTGATAGTGGGGTCTGGGGGGGTTATGGTTACCTCTGGACGACTTATTTTCTCAAAAGCGACTTGCAACAAATCTAGGTGCTTTTCCTGGCATCAATGGAGACCTTTCTGGTGTTTGGGCACTCAGATCTACTGTCCGCTCTCACCAAGCGACAGTGGTTCTCCCCACCTCCGCTGTTGCTGCGGTAACCCGATGAAGCCACAGAGCCCTATTGCTAAGCACTAAGCAGAGGGATATCTACAATCCTCCATGTTTAAACACGCATGCGCGATGCCTCTGCGGCTGTTCCTGCTTTGAATGTCAAACCTGACTCTGCCTCGCTCAGCCAACTGACCTCGTTTGCTACGGTGTGACTAATTAGTCTCCAGACTTTGAATATCCCTGGCCTTGAATATCCCTGGCCTTGAGAAGTTATTTTATTTTGAGAAGTGATAGCCAGTTTTAATGGCAAAATAAACAAACAAAAAATCAAGTTGATTTCTAGTTCAGTATTATTATTATTACTTTTTTGTCGGTCACATTTTTTTTCAACAAATACATTAACGGTAAAACAAACAGCAAATGAAGGATGAGGCCACAAAGAGACAAAAAAAAACTAATTCTCTTCAAAAAATTCCTTATTCACCCTATTGACGTATCCCATAATGCCTTGCGTGCCAGAGAGTCGCTGCAGTCAAACAACATATAGAGAATCCACATGATGCCAATTGTAAATGAATATTATACTACAAAAATGTAATTTTTTTATGCTTTTCATTACGTTAATAAGAGACTGCTGCATGATACCCTGAAAACTTGCTAAAACAATTATAACAAATAATCCGTGTCTGCTATGAATTTAATAAACGCAAACCGACTTTCAGATATATTATATATACTCAACAAAAATATAAACGCAACACTTTTGGTTTTGCTCCCATTTTGTATGAGATTAACTCAACGATCTAAAACTTTTTCCACATACACAATATCACCATTTCCCTCAAATACTGTGCACAAACCAGTCTAAATCTGTGATATTGAGCACTTCTCCTTTGCTGAGATAATCCATCCCACCTCACAGGTGTGCCATACCAAGATGCTGATTAGACACCATGATTAGTGCACAGGTGTGCCTTAGACTGCCCACAATAAAAGGCCACTCTGAAAGGTGCAGTTTTGTTTTATTGGGGGGGGGGGATACCAGTCAGTATCTGGTGTGACCACCATTTGCCTCATGCAGTGCAACACATCTCCTTCGCATCATCCGTGAAGAGAACACCTCTCCAATGTGCCAAACGGCAGCAAATGTGAGCATTTGCCCACTCAAATCGGTTACAACAACGAACTGGAGTCAGGTCAAGACCCCGATGAGGACGACGAGCATGCAGATGAGCTTCCCTGAGACAGTTTCTGACAGTTTGTGCAGAAATTCTTTGGTTATGCAAACCGATTGTTCCAGCAGCTGTCCGAGTGGCTGGTCTCAGACGATCTTGGAGGTGAACATGCTGGATGTGGAGGTCCTGGGCTGGTGTGGTTACACGTGGTCTGCGGTTGTGAGGCTGGTTGGATGTACTGCCAAATTCTCTGAAACGCCTTTGGAGACGGCTTATGGTAGAGAAATGAACATTCAATACACGAGCAACAGTTCTGGTTGACATTCCTGCTGTCAGCATGCCAGTTGCACGCTCCCTCAAATCTTGCGACATCTGTGGCATTGTGCTGTGTGATAAAACTGCACCTTTCAGAGTGGCCTTTTATTGTGGGCAGTCTAAGGCACACCTGTGCACTAATCATGGTGTCTAATCAGCATCTTGATATGGCACACCTGTGAGGTGGGATGGATTATCTCAACAAAGGAGAAGTGCTCACTATCACAGATTCAGACTGGTTTGTGAACAATATTTGAGAGAAATGGTGATATTGTATATGTGGAAAAAGTTTTAGATCTTTGAGTCCATCTCATACAAAATGGGAGCAAAACCAAAATATATATATATATATATATTAGTCTGGAACAAAGAGGACAAACAGTGTTGTAAAGGACAATAATCATGATGTTAAAGAGCAAACTTCACTTTCCCCCAGAACGACATGATCAGGTAGTGTGTAGCTCACAGCAGCTCCCATTGAAAATAACGGAGAGACAACCTGTGATTCTTGCATGTTTACATAAAACAAACACAATAACAATGTCTATAAACCCAGAGAGTTTCATGAGAATTCATTTCATGAAATTCATGAGAGTTTTATGCACAATATAAAAATAGTTTTATGTTGTGATGTTAATGGTGTTGTCCGTGTGCAGCAGTTAAAGTGCAGCGTGATCAGAGCGTCTCAATGCAGTTCTCAGTGTTACTGAGATCTCGCAGTGCGGCGACCTCTTCGAAGTTTTGCGGGATTTGAAAAGTCATTAGGGCGAATAGAGTATGGCAGTTTTATGACATTTGGGAGAGTCTATAAGCTTAATACTGCTTATATATTGTTGAAATTCATCCAGATGTCCATGTAAATTCCTTTTCAATTCTCTACATTCATGAATATGGAATTTACCAAACAATATTAAAACGTTGATAATGTGTTCAATGATCTCTCCCACAATGTTTTTTTTTTTGACAGCATCTGTGATGACATCATACTATGCAAATAATATGCAATTTAGATGATGACATCATTTAGCGACTTCTGGCGACTTTTAGGACAGGCAATAGTTGCTTTTCTTACTGAGGAGTAACACTGGGGACACACTTACGCTATGGTTATGGATAGACTTAGAAGGGGGAGGATTATAAATAGCATAATGAAAGAAAATGTCATGAAAATGGAGTGCTTTTCGTGACAGGGACACCAAAAATGTGAGATGGGTTGGGAAATATATTACATCATAATATTGATGTTGCTGAATGTCTTGTAAAATTGGTTATGCTTTCTGCTGAAAGAAGAGAGAGACATGAACAAGATACACAATTAATAGCTAACAGTTAGCTACAGCCACAGTTGGCATAAGTGTATGCTAACCTGCAGTTAGCATTTTCTTTTCAAACTTTCCATGCTGACATAACAATATCCGGTGTAAATAATAGTGTTCTCCAAACATGGAAATCCAATAATTTATGGAAATATTTAATCCCTGCAGCAAATATAAATGATTGTTTTATATCAGTTGGCAATCCCTTAGCAAAAAGTAGTTCATTTGATTAAGTATGCTTCAGTATAGGTATAAGTATAGTAGCAAGTATACTGCAGACCATGTACTGTTAGTATACTAGAAAGTACACAAATGTAATACTTTTTCAGACTAAATTGGAACATTTCAAGTTTATAAAAGTATATTTTAAAGTTTGTTTTAAGTTTGCAAAAGCACATTTTAAAGTATACAACAAGTACACTCATCCATATACTATCAATGTACTTGATATATCCCTTTCCTGTGCTTAAAGTATACCACAAGTGCACTTATCGATATACTGCCATTGTAGTAGTTGTATACTTTGAGACCCTATTTTTAGTTTATTATTGTATACTTAAAGTATACTGTTATACACGTTGGTTTTATATATATATATATATATATATATATATATATATATATATATATATATATATATATATATATATATATATATATATATATATATATATATATATATATATATATATATATATAGTTTAATTTAATTTTGCTTGGCATATTACTTGTAGCTTACTATTTATATACTGAAAATATACTCCTTAAAGTATTCTTAAAGTTTACTCATACTGTATGTACACAAGAGTCTGAGTCTGATCCCAAAAGTGGCAGAAGTTGAGATGAAATACTCTTGCTAGGAAAATTATTTTTAATGTCCACCATTTTCAGCTCAACTCCAGGGCGCTTTTCCCAATGCATAATTCAGCTCAGCGAATGGTGTCACTTGGGGAAGATAATTTCACCCTTAGAGTCAGGTCAGAACTTTAGTGAAAAATTTAGTAACTGCTCCCAATGCTATTACTGCAGAAAGGAAACAAACCTCATGATAATATGCAAACCAATAGTCACTTTATCTCACTTGCTTCTTCTTCTTCAAAGAACTGCCGGATGAAGCCAGTTGCCTGCTTTGCTATTTAGTCTTTTTTTCCTGGAAAAACTGTGTTCTGCAGATAAATAAATATGAAAATGGGGTATATGCAGGATATCAGGTGCCTCCAAATTAAACCTCACAAGCCACAGGAGTTTCCAAGTAAACTTAAAATGTAATGCAACATATTCTGATTTTAATTGTTTTGCATTAAAAGCCACAGTCTGTACGATTTAGTGTCATCTAGTTGAGCTGTTGTTTCCCTTTACATTTTCACTTCACTCTGGCAAATGGGATTCATGCAGCCTTACCTTTTCTCATTATTTGAAATATGCATGACCCTCCATTTCACAAAAATGAGGATTTTCAAACTTTTTATCAACCAGTTGAATCTGTATAGGATAGTCAGCACTGATTCATCTCTTTGTTTTTTCTTTTTTTTAAATTCAGTCTTCCAGAAGCACTGCAAAATGTGAAAGATGGAACAAGTATGTCCCTTTTGGGCTACTGGTAGTTCAGCATGGTGGCCTCCATGAAGGGACTTGCTTCTATGTTGATATGAAGGCCTTACTCGAAGCTCATGTAAACACATTGATTCCCAGGTGAAGTGCCTCGGGGTGACGTACAGTAGTGTTCAGAATAATAGTAGTGCTATGTGACTAAAAAGTTTAATCCAGGTTTTGAGTATATTTCTTACTGTTACATGGGAAACAAGGTACCAGTAGATTCTCACAAATCCAACAAGACCAAGCATTCATGATATGCACACTCTTAAGGCTATGAAATTGGGCTATTAGTAAAAAAAAAAAAAAAGTAGAAAAGGAGGTGTTCACAATAATATTAGTGTGGCATTCCGTCAGGGAGTTGGTCAGTTTTGTGGAACAAACAGGTGTGAATCAGGTGTCCCCTATGTAAGGATGAATCCAGCACCTGTTGAACATGCGTTTCTCTTTGAAAGCTTGAGGAAAATGGGACGTTCAAGACATTGTTCAGAGGAACAGTATAGTTTGATTAAAAAGTTGATTTGAGAGGGAAAAACTTATACACAGTTGCAAAAAATTATAGGCTATTCATCTACAGTGATCTCCAATGCTTTAAAATGGACAAAAATACAGAGATACATGGAAGAAAATGAAAAACAACAATCAAAATGGATAGAAGGATAACCAGAATGGCAAAGGCTCACCCATTGATCAGCTCCAGGGTGATTAAAGACAGTCTGGAGTTACCTGTAAGTGCTGTGACAGTTAGAAGACACCTGTGTGAAGCTAATTTATTTGCAAGAATCCCCCGCAAAGTCCCTCTGTTAAATAAAAGACGTGCAGAAGAAGTTACAATTTGCCAAAGAACACATCAACTGGCCTAAAGAGAAATGGAGGAATATTTTGTGGACTGATGAAAGTAAAATTGTTCTTTATAGGTCCAAGGGCTGCAGACAGTTTGTGAGACGACCCCCAAACTCTGAATTCAAGCCACAGTTCACAGTGAAGACAATGAAGCATGGTGGTGCAAGCATCATGATATGGGCATGTTTCTCCTACTATGGTGTTGGGCCTATATATCCCATACCAGGTATCATGGATCAGTTTAGATATGTCAAAATACCTGAAGAGGTCATGTTGCCTTAAGCTGAAGAGGACATGCCCTTGAAATGGGTGTTTCAACAAGACAATGACCGCAAGCACACTAGTAAATGAGCAAAATCTTGGTTCCAAACCAACAAAATTAATGCCTCGCAGATGAAATCATGAAAACTGTGGTTATACAACTAAATACTAGTTTAGTGATTCACAGGATTGCTAAAAAAGCAGTTTGAACATAATAGTTTTGAGTTTTGTAGCGTCAACACCCCCTTTTCTACTTTTTTTACTAATAGCCCAGATAGATTTGTGAGAATCTACTGAATCTACTGGTACCTTGTTTCCCATGTAACAATAAGAAATATACTCAAAACCTGGATTAATCTTTTTAGTCACATAGCACTACTATTATTCTGAACACTACTGTATGTGGTAATTTTTCACTATAAAAATAAATAAAATTGAAATACATTTAATTGTTAGTGCCATTAATTATAGAATAATAAACAGATTATTATGAATGCTGCATTTCATTTCTGCAAATAAACACCTTTATTATATGGCTACGACACTACACGTGCTATGATTGGCTGATTTCTTGTCTGATATTTTCCCAAATCAGAGCGTTACCATGACAATGAGTCCAGATCGCGCATCGCAGTCGTTACAAACCCGAAAACTAAAAACGCGATTAGAAAAACCATATCAAACGTGAACATATTGTCTAACAAATGTCTAAACTGCATTGAAAAAAATCACACAGATTGAAAGCTTACCAGCTAAGAACTGGACCATCTGTTGGCAAGTTCTTCATGGAGGTGAAGCGAACAGGTCTCTGACTACAAGCCCAAAACCGATAGCAGCTTTCATATTTTGGTGATAATCCTCTATCATAATATTGTAGTAGATTTGAACAAGTTAAAGTAGTGCTGTCAACACAGCTCAAACTAAACAGGCCTCCAATAGTCCTAATTTTTGACCATCTGGCATCATCCCAGATCTTTCGTTATTTTAAACCAGATGCTGATTTGGTTGATAAAGCAATATCAGCACAGGGAGCAGGTTTGATTAAGACTCAATGTCAATGGCCTACAAAACTTGTAGGCCTAGACATTTCCAGTTCTGCTGCTTGCCCCCTCCTCTTTGCAAAACATGTTAATTCCTATCAATATGCTAACATATTGAGCTGTCTCCACAGTAATACTCGGCCCTGCAGCCACAACTGCAGAGGTTTCTACCTGTAATGACAAAAGCCAAACTGCCTGTTTGAATAAAGTCTCATCTGCCCAACATGTATGTGTGCCAGTATGGACCATCTCTGTGGAATTAAATCTGTGCCATCAGAGTTTGAAGTTGAATTTCTAAGGTTGAATTTGTTTAGCATCAAAATGTACAGCCTCAAAGTTCAACCTAAAAAAATTCAACCTAAAAAAATAGAAAAGCAGGGGGATCGTATGGAAGTAAATCTGTGCCATCAGATTTTGAATTAGAATTTTAAGGTTTATTTTTTAAGCATCAAAATCAGTTTGAAGTTGAATTTCTAGGTTTGAATTTGTTTAGCATCAAAATGTTAAGCCTCAAAAAGATCAACCTAAAAAATTCAACGTCAAAAAATAGAAAAGCAGGGGATCATATGGAAGTAAATCTGTGCCATCAGAGTTTGAATTTGAATTTTTAAGGTTGACTTGTTTTAGCATCAAAATCAGAGTTTTGAAGTTTAATTTCTAGGGTTGAATTTGTTTAGCATCAAAATATTCAGCCTCAAAAAGTTCAACCTAAAAAATTCAACCTCAAAAAAATAGAAAAGCAGGGGGGTCGCATGGAAGTAATCTGCGCCATCAGATTTTGAATTAGAATTTTAAGGTTTATTTTTTTAAGCATCAAAATCAGTTTGAAGTTGAATCTCTAGGGTTGAATTTGTTTAGCATCAAAATGTTCAGCCTCAAAAATATCAACCTAAAAAATTCAACCTCAAAAAATAGAAAAGCAGGGGGATCGCATGGAAGTAAATCTGCGCCATCAGATTTTGAATTAGAATTTTAAGGTTTATTTTTTTAAGCATCAAAATCAGTTTGAAGTTGAATTTCTAGGATTGAATTTGTTTAGCATCAAAATGTTCAGCCTCAAAAATATCAACCTAAAAAATTCAACCTCAAAAAATAGAAAAACAGGGGATCGTATGGAAGTAAATCTGTGCCATCAGAGTTTGAATTTGAATTTAGATCAACCTAAAAAATTCAACCTCATCCAATGTTCAGCAATGTATCACATCGCCGTCTTCTTCTTTCGATTTGGTCTCTGTCTCTCACATGACCCATGGAGCAAAACATTAAGTAAGTCCAACAAAATGTTACCATTTTGTTGTTATTTATTAAATCCAATATTGGCGAAACATTATCTCTTATAAATTCTCTGTCTCTTACTTCATCCACACGTGTCCTGTATTTTACAATGTTATGCAATGCTTTCTGTACATCATGTATACTGCAATATCAAAAAAACATTTAATTAATTAGCCTTTTTTTAATTGCAGAAAAAAACCATCACATGCAAGTGTGATATTGGAAAGGATTGTTGTTTTTATGACACTTGTTTCCTTGAACTGTAATTTCAATTCAATACTTCAGTTTGTGCAATTTGGGGTATACTACTGATATTGCTGTACAATCAACTGTATCTTGGGTGAGCTTTAGTCTGATCCATATAACAATTGCGTATGTATCATATTTGTTCTCTCAAGTCTTCACAATTCCAGTTCTGAGGTATTGGTTTATTTATCCACTTTTCCCAGTAAAAATTGTTCAGATTTTTTTATGTTAGTATAACTGCCTGAATGCCCCTTTATGATATTTGTTCAGTTTTAAAGCAAATTAGAATGTGATATGGCTGTTCAGCTCACAAAAACTACATAAGTCCCCCGGCGATACCAATTCATCTTGCTGCAATGTGTTTCAGCGAGCAATTGGTCCCCATATCTTGTAATCAATACTAGACTGTGTGCAACTTCGGTAGGGTTGAATTAATCATATGCTTTCATTGCAAAATAATGCATGACTCCCAATCAAAGAAAATAATCGTGATTTAGTGGTGAAAAAAACTGGAGAAACGCTGAATAATGACTTCTCAAGAGAAATCATTCATAATATATTGTAAATATGAATGAAAAATCTTAGTTTTCTTTGTGATCATGTAGGCTTTGTTTTCCATGATGTTTTTTTGTTTTTTTGTTTGACAAAAACATGATCTCCAGGGGCGCCGCTGTGGTGCCTTTAAGCTTTGAACCTAATTAGTCTCAATGTTTGTCTCACATCACAAATTTTTATTGTAATTTGCACCTGTTGACCTTGGCACTTTGCCACTGTTAGTTTTTGCTGTTGATTTCGATCACTACCTTGCGACCCCTTATTTCCCCCATAGCACCTTTTGATCAATATGTAAGACACATGTTGATAACCTTGTCTTGACCTCTTCCTGCTGGCTTGAACAGAGCTGTATGCAGCACAGAGGGTTTGTGTATTCGATGGGAGGGCGATTATGGTGATGAATATGAATGCATGTTTTCAGATTCTGGCCTGCTGAGTTTAACGGTGCAAGATTTCAATAGTCACACTTCATCCGCAGCAACTGGACGTCGCTCTCGGTGACCTTTTTAAAAAACACAGTGAAGTCAAAAGGTTTTATTTTCCAGGTTTAACTCATTTTTCATGTTTGAAAATTATTCTGGGACTCCATCGGAATATGAATTCCAGTAGAGTTTCCATATGTGGATTTTATCAATGCCAAAGCACCAGTTTAAATTTAATTCAAGAGCTTTCACATTTCCTTGAATTCCATCTTATGTTAAATTGAAAGAACCTATTGTGCAACATTTTAAATCATCTGAATGTGGAGTTTTATGCTTCTTGCATTAACTGTTGAATAACTTGGATTTTGCTACATTGGAGTTTCTCTTTCAAAGACTTTAACAGCTTTTCACAGTTTTCTTGATTATAATGAGCACTTAACTCTTTGTGTTGACAGCAGAGTTTAATGAAGGCAATATTAAAAACCACCTTCTGCAGCCAATCCAGAGCTGAAGGAACTGTGACTGTGCTTCAGTCTGACCTAGAAAACATCAGCCACCAGTCCTAAAATCATGCTAAAATGTACTTACAAAATTCAACTTTGAGGCTTAATCATATTTGCTATGCTGTGTTTGTAGCATATCGTCACCTTCCCAAAATAATGGTCTAAGTCATGTTTTGTAGAATATAACTTAGGTCATTATTTTAGGAAGGTGATAATATTTGTCATTCGTGTCTTTTGAAATGGTGCTGCAAAACATTTGATTTGCAGACTGAATAATAGTTGTTTTACCACTTTGTGCATCAACTGGAACCTTTTACTAAGACCCACATGCATTCCTCAATTGGTTTTAATTGCAGTACATAAAATATGACACAAATTAATGTCAAATTACCCATTTACCTATCTACCCCAGTTACCCATTTGTCTTTGATTCATTTTCAGTAAAATCTTAGAAAACCATATGTATAATATGCTAAATGAATATTTAAATAAATATAATACACTATCTCGTGATCAGTTTGGCTGTCAAGCAAAATACTCTACCGAGCAGTGTTGCCACAGTTACCTTAAAAAAGTTACTTTTTAGTTAGTTTATACAGTTACTTTATACAGCTACTTCATTAGCAGCTTAATGCCATTACTTTATTAGCAGTTGCTGACTTGTAACTAATAAGTAATGTAACTAGTAATTAACTTGGTTACTCTTAAGATTGAGTAATCAGCAAGGTAACTGTTACTTTTCTGAGTACTTAGATTCAGCAGCAGCCGACAAGTTGTCCGCAGCTGCTAATAAAGTAACTGTATAAAGACACTGTAAAATATAACCGTGAAAAGTAACTAATAAAGTAACTTTTCAAAGTAACTGTTCGGTTATTGATAACTGATAAAATACTAAAGTAATAAAGTATTTGAGGGTGGCCAATTTTCTTGTTGTTTTGTTTTTTTGTTGTTGTTTTTTTGTTTTTTTTTTTACCTCAGTAAGGCACTGGATACTGTCAATCATGACATCTTGTAAGAGAAATTGTATTATGTATTATATATATATATATATATATATATATATTATACACACACACACACACACACACACAGAGTTGTATGTAAACGTTTGGGCACTCATGATGATTTCCATGATTTTCCTTTATAAATCATTGGTTGTTTAGATCAGCAATTTCTGTGAAATTTGAGAAGTGAAATGAAGTTAATAGGATTTACAGAAGTTGTGCAATAATTCTTTAAACAAAATTAGGCAGCTGCATAAATTTAGGCACCCCAACAGAAAGGAAAAAAAAAACAAAATACATCAATACTTAGTAGAGCCTCCTTTTGCAGAAATAACACCCTCTAAACACTTCCTATAGCTTCCAATGAGAGGCTGGATTCTGGTTGAAGGTATTTTGGACCATTCTTCTTTACAAAACAGCTCAGGTTTGTTGGTTTCTGAGCATGGACAGCCCGCTTAAAATCACGCCACAGATTTTCACTAATATTCAGGTCTGGGGACTGAGATGGCCATTCCAGAACATTGTATTTGATCCTCTGCATGAACGCCTTAGTAGATTTTGAGGAGTGTTTAGGCTTCATTGTCTTGTTGAAAGATTCAGCCCCGGCACAACTTCAACTTTGTCACTGATTCATGAACATTGTTCTCAAGAATCTGCTGATACTGACTGGAATCCATGTGACCCGAATCTTTAACAAAGATTCCCAGTACCTGCACTGGCCACACAGCCCCACAGCATGATGGAACCACCAAACCAAATTTTACTGTAGGTAGCAAGTGTTTGTCTTGGAATGTGTTCTTTTTCTGCCATGCATACGCCCCTTGTTATGTCCAAATAACTTAATTTTAGTTTCATCGGTCCACAGCACCTTATTCAAAAATTAAGCTGGCTTGTCCAAATGTGCTTTAACATACCTCAAGCGACTCTATTTGTGGTGTGTATGCAGAAAAGGCTTCCTCTGCATTACAGCATCTCCTTGTACCCTTGTGCAAAGTGCAGAGTATAGCTGAAGGATGCACAGAGACACTATCTGCAGCAAGATCAGGTTGTAGGTCTTTGGAGCAGGTTTGTGAGTAGACTATGACTGTTCTCACCATCCTTTACTTCAGCTTATCTGAGATTTTTCTTGGCCTCTCACTTTGGGCCTTAACTAGTACTGTGCCTGCGATTTTCCATTTCCTCACTATGTTCCTCACAGTGGAAAGTGACAGCTGAAATCTCTGAGATCACTTTTTGTATCCTTCCCCTAAAACATGATGTTGAACAATCTTTGTTTTCAGGTCATTTGAGAGTTATTTAGAGGCTCCCATGTTGCCACTCAATAGATGAGATGCAATGAGGGGAAACATTTGCAAATGGCCACCTCATACCCTTTCTCATGATTAGATTCACCTGTGTAAGGAGGTCAAAGGTCAATGAGCTTACCAAACCAATTTTGTGTTCCAGTAATTAGTGCTAAATATATTCAAATCAATAAAATGACAAGGGTGCCCAAATTTATGCTCCTGTCCAATTTTGTTTACACAATTATTGCACACTTTTTGTAAATACTAGAAACTTCATTTCACTTCTCAAATATCAGTGTGTTTGTCTGCTATATGATAAAGGAAAATCATGAAAATTATAAAGGGTGCCCAAAGTTTTGCACACAAGTCTATATATCGTATCGCTGGTAGTGTATCGAGATGTGTCCACATTAATCATGACAAGAAACAGATGGGACAGATGATCAGCACATTCTAATTTGGGTGTTAAAGCGGGCATTTAGCAACCTTGCAGGCAAT
The DNA here is from genome assembly GCF_902500255.1 of Thalassophryne amazonica. Taxonomy (NCBI): domain Eukaryota; kingdom Metazoa; phylum Chordata; class Actinopteri; order Batrachoidiformes; family Batrachoididae; genus Thalassophryne; species Thalassophryne amazonica. The sequence continues at coordinate 13,302,680 of NC_047119.1, forward strand.
TTCTCAACCTTGACCATTACTAAAATGAATGATTGAAAAGCACTTTTTGACATGTCAGTGCAGGTCAACCTTCTTTGACTTACCAAGTTTGGCAGAAATTAGGAAAAGGACCTGGAAGGATTAGGTCAATGAACAGTCAGGCAGACATGACCTTGATCCCAATGATTGACCTTTGGCAAAATTGTAAAAAAAAGTTAAATTTTGACCTCTTACCCCAATAGCCTTGGCCCCAATGATTTACCCTTGGTAAATTTAATCTCGCTTGGGTGACTGTCCTCCTGGGAAATTCCTGAACCAACCTATCTCATTTTCTGGAGTATGAGCCACATTTTTTTTTAATCTGGTTTGGAAGGTCCCATGACTGAAAATATGGCGGGACTTATATACTGAAAATCATGTGTTTATTATTATAATACCCCCCCCCCCCCCCCCCCACACACACAGCACACACACACACACACACACACTTCAGGAAGCATTTTTTTTTTTTTTTTTGCTTACAGGTGCAACTCCTATGCTAAGTTTGGTGCAAATCAGAGTGTAAAACCTTTTCTTTTGACCCTCCACTCCAATGACTTTGACCCCAATTATTGACCTTTGGAAAATAATATAGCAACTTATCAAAATCCTTCAATATATCTGTGCCCAGTTTGATACAAATCATTGTGAAAAACCTCTATTTTGACCACCAACCCCAAATAGCCTTGACCCAAGTTACTTTGACATTTGTCAACTGAACCCTTGAAGGGCAATTCTTGTATTTGATATACTATAAGTTGTGGAATTTGGCAATGCAGATGGAACAAAGTGCTGAAGTAGGGTTTTCGAGTTCATGAATTGTGTGACTGACTTGTTACTGAATGAGCAGTAGTCGTTTTATCATACATCATTGAGTTAAAAGGTTGATATATTTATACAGTGGTTACAAAGTTGTCACCAAGCATCACTCCATCTTTTGAAAAAATTTAGTCCCCTGTGACCCTGAACAGAATTATCCATTTAGCAAAAAATGGATGGCAGACAGCGTCTTTCATTTCATTTTAATGCTGTAATAATTCAATTGCATGAACGGCTCTGCAGAAGCTTGGACAGTTTGTCAGTCATGCTGGAAACACTTTGAAAGCATCCCAAACTGTCACAAAGATAAGTGCTCCCGTTCCCGTACGTACCAAAGCGAAGCATGCTGCTAATGAGAAGACTTATCTCCTTCAGCCCCACAACTCTTCAGCACAGCTTTTTTCCTTTTTAATTAGTGCATAACTCATCTTCATCTAATAAAAACTGCTAGTATCACTCATCCCCTTTCCTTTTATACAGTTGGTAGTGAAATCTGCAGCCTGCTGATTATAGTAAATGGTATGGAATTGAAATTCATATTGATATGATTACGATCAGAGACAGCCGTGCCTCCTCTACACTGTTTTAATCTACAATAAGGGTGTGAGAATTTCATTTAATCGCCCTAAACTTGGCCAAATTAAATCAAATATAAATAATATATATACAGATTTAATGTTATCTTTGTTTTATTTTTGGGGGCGTTTTTAGTAGTGGAGCTGAGAAGAATTCTAAATGGGAATAACTGACCACTATTGGAGAGAATGTCTGCACCCCATTATTCATCAGCCAAATTTTAAATTGTAACCACTAATAGAGCTGTCGCACATGCTGGGGTATCGTTTTCAGTCCTGTGTGGTCCTTGGATGGGCTGTCAACAGTACAAGTCAAAGAGTAATGACCCTATTTTGACACAACTTAGAGAAATGATTGATGGTCAAGCAAGGAAAAAGTGTTGATTGTGAGAAAAATAAGTTACATGTTGTACACTATACCTACATATCTGGCTGATCTTGTAAAACCTTATGTGCCTTCTCATGTCTTGTCAAAGAATGAGTCCTTCTTCAGACTGATCCTTACCCCAAGAGTGAGGGATTAAGCCCTGTCACATATAGCAAGAATGTGCAGGATCCAGGCCAAAATGGCAAATACTGCCATAATCTGATGCAGTCAGGAGGAAAAGAGGCGTGGTCAGCTGTGTCAGAACGCATCCTGACTACTTCATCCACATCTACATGATGGCATCCAAAGCGCATGTAGACAACAGTTTAGATGGCACAGACTGCCATCAGATGGCTATAAAAGGCACTGAAGACTGCCCGATCTCCAAACGTCTGGAGTATGGGGCCAGAGTGGGTGGGAGCTCTGTGTTCCTCCCTTTGTACAGTCCTTGCCGGTACTGGACATCGAAGTACACCCAAACTTTGAACCGGACTCAGGCCATATGAGTCCAAGCTGGCATGGTGCAGTCACTCACTCAGTCACGCAATCACATCCTTGCTTGTCCTCCCCACTCAGCGATACTGACCTCACGTGTGTGCGTAGAGCAGGTGATGGACTGTTGGATGACATGATGGTTGTGTGTGTGTGTATGTTTATAACAGCTGAATGAGCAGCTGTGTGTGCGAGCGTATGCACAATGCCAATGAAAAATTGTTGGTTAGTCTAAGAAAAGTGTTTAAAAAATTTAAATTGTTTTTTCGTACTGAGAATATTTTATTAATTGTCTAGTAGTATAGTGTTTACCTTTCATTTTTAAATAATAAATGTTGGTATTACATTGTTGACTATTTTACTGAATGCCTGCTTACAATGCTACTTTTATTTTGTACACTTTTCTTTTTTTTTTTCTTGTTTCTTTTTCTGCCTAAGCATGGACTTCTGTGAATCTATAGCTTTTGTTATTTTTAAATTACTATATTATAGTGTGGTGTTTTTACAGTTTCTTGTATGTGTGTGTGTCTCTTGGCAAAACAAAATCAACTAATTATTTACAATGATTGATTTTATACCTCCAAATCAGCCAAGAGCTAAGGTATGTGAGCTATGCTCATATAGTAGGGCTTGACAATGCTTTATATCATCTATTGATGAACAATGGTTCTTGATGCCATGCCATCTGCATAACTGGAGCTTACAGCTGTTATCTTTGGCTTAGTCTTTTACAGAGTGAAATTATCTGACATTCCTTGATGATATTATGTGCTGTTCAGGGAGGAATATGCCAGTCTCTTACTTTTCTTTTTTTTTGCGAAACATTATTTTTAAACATTTCAATAAATTTCTCATTCACTGGAGATCTTCTGCTCATTTTTGCTCCTTTTATTTTTTGCCCTATTTGTTTTGTTTTTACCTCATGACTAGCCTGAACTGCAGGAGTAGATGTCTTCTAACTTGCTTTCTCTCTTCTGTGTCATCCCATTTTTTTTTTTTTTCCTGATTTGTGGTTGTATCTGTTGAGGTACTGTCTGCACAAGATAGCTGGGATGGACTCACTCACTCATCTACCAGCACAATGAAAAGGTATAATGGCAACAAGAGAGGCATATGAAGTTAAACTTGGGCATAACCATACTCATTTATGTTCATGGCTGGAAGAACAAAATCTAAAGACACTATCATCTTTTCATCGACATTTTTTTTTTTTTTTTTTTTTTAATTGACAGGAAGACTTAAATGCAGCACTACACATTTCAACTGTTCCTCCACTGACTTGCTGAAACATGTGGAGACAATTAAAGATGAAGGAGATGACAAGTTTGGCAGCATGACAGCTCATTGTGAATTCCATTTGTCCTGCAAGCCCTTATTCACCATGAACTGTACCTGACTGCACCTCCACAGAGGAGTAAAGAGCAGATATTGTAACAAATTTATGGTGTGCACATTTTCATTTTGGGAAAATCATCCAGATATCATGATGTGCGAAGTGCCTTGAGGCAACTCTGTTGTGATTTGGTGCTATATAAATGAAAATAAATTGAAAAATTAAATTGAAAATGTATGTGTGCACACAGTTATGTAATAAATGAAGTTCATGTGAAATGACTGAAAATGCAAACACTGCTCCATGATAATGAAAAGATGGGGGTTGGGGGGGGTGAACAAGGCTGGACTGGGGGGGGAAGGATAATGTTGGATGAAGAGGCATCAAGAAGCACTTGGAGCGAATGGATCATGGGGACGCTGGAGTTGCTTGTAAGTGGTGAGTCGCAGATGGTGACTCACACCAAACCATATGGGAGAGTTTGTGGAGAATAAGTAAAGGGATGCAAACAAAGCCATTAACAAAGCCATTAATTGAGAATAACACTGGTCAACACGGTTTTTCTTACATGGAATTTTCCAACGGGTTTCAGGTAATTTGGGGGCGCAGAATCCAAATCTGGTGTTAGTTTTTGCCAATCACGTCATGTTTTTGAGTTATGAAAACATATTTCTCATATCAAGTATTGAAGCAAAAGCTGCAGTCTCACACACCTCTTTGACACCATAAACGAGATTACGGTTCTTGTTCACATCTCGCGAACCTGGTTTAAAAACTATGCTTTGGAAGCCGCTTTTGTGCATGATCGGGTCGTCAAACCCATGAGTGAATGAGCAACATTTCTGTAATCCATCAAGAACCAACATGCAGATTGCAAAAACAACGTGATGTAATAGAAGAAATCTGATCTCAGATTTGTATTTAGCACCAAGAATGACCCTAAATCAGTTCTCAAAGTCCATGCAAGAATCTATTTATTTATTTATTTTTTTGACCAATGTACTTAAGCATTTGAAGAGTTATCTGTGGAGGACTGGTTATCATTGGTATAATTTTCTGAGAGGTGAATGAACTACAAGGGGTCATCAGTACTTCTGATTGCTTACAAAGAAACAAATTACATATAGCTTGCAGACAGGTTTAAAAAGATTCATGTAACTAATAAATGGACTGGATTTCCATCACACTTTTCAAACATACAAGAGTTAAAGGCGTTTTATAATGGTGCCTCACATACGAGGTCTATTAGATAATAAACCGACCCTTTTATTTTTTTTTTAACTATATGGATTTGAATGACGTGCGATTACACCAATCATGCTTGAACCCTTGTGCGCATGCGTGAGTTTTTTCACGCGTGTCGGTGATGTAATTTCCCTGTGGGCAGGCCTTGAGTGAGATGTGGTCCCACCCTCTCGGCTGAATTCCTTTGTTTCACACGCTGCTTGAGACGGCGCGCGTTGCTTTATCAACATTTTTTTCTGGACCTGTGAGGAATATCCGAGTGGACACTATTCGAGAAATTAAGCTGGTTTTCAGTGAAAACTTTAACGGCTGATGAGAGATTATGGGGTGTTTCTGTTGCTGTAAGGACTTCCCACAGAGCAGGACGTCATGCAGCGCTTCCAGGCGCCGTCGTCGGCCTGTTTCGACCTGAAAACATCCTAATTTAAGGCTTAATTCACCCAGGACGTCGTGAGAGAACGGAGAAGATTCAGAAGAGGCTGGCATGAGGACTTTATGCGGACATTCCACTGTTTAAGGACATTTTTTAATGAAAGACGTGCGCGCAAATTCGCCGAGTCGTTTCCGTGATGACTCGGCAAATCTGTGTGCGCCGCGACAGGAAAAACACCTCCATGTTGAAAACCATTTGTAAAATTCAGGTGGCTTTTGATGGCTTTCAACAAGTGAGTAACTGAGAAATTGTTTAACAGCTTGGGCATGTTCCAACTTGCCCGTTAAGGTTTCCAACGGAGGTGTTTTTCCTGTCGCAACCCCCCACGGTCAGGTCCGGCCCGACATGCGACTCTGCCCGCACGTTCTTTCATTACAAAATGTCCGTTAACAATGGAATGTACGAATAAACTCCTCATGCCGACTTCTGCTGAAAGTTCTCTGTTCTCTGACGACTTACTGGGTCAACAGAGCCTGAAATGTGGAAGTTTTCAACTTGAAACGGTGAGACGCTGCCGCCTTGAAGCACAGATCACAGTCAGGCGCCATGGGCCGTCCTTATGGCGACACTACCAGACCAAAATCTCTCATCAGCCGTTAAATTTTTTACCGAAAACCAGCTGAATTTATCGAATGGTGTCCACTCAGTTGTGCCTTACAGTTTTGAAAAAATTTTGATCAAACAAAGCAGCAGTCTCTGAGCCATTCCTAAACAATGAAAAAACAACGAGAGGGTGGGTGACTCCTCACCCAAAGACTGCCCACAGGCGAATGACGTAACCGACAGGCGTGAAAAAACTCTTGCATGCCCACGAGGGTTCAAGCATGTCTGATGTAATCACACGTGATTCAAATCCATGTGGTTTTTGAAAAAAATAACAAGGTCGGATACTTTTCTAATAGACCTCGTACATTCTCTCTCTCTCTCTCTCACACGTACACAAACAAACATTGGTACGTGTGTCCCCAATGCAAGGGGTGCAACTGCACACCCGGACCATCTTGGGTGTTGATGACATTGCCGAAGTGTCTTCAATAATTTTGCAGTCTGATGGGGTTTCAAACCAACTACTTTACTCTTAAAATGTGAAACAACAGTGATCACAGGTTTTGGCACATTATTGTTTTCAGTAAATAATTTAAAATATAATTAAAAAAAATAAGAATGATCCAGTTTTGTCCCATTTCAGACAAAATGCATTCATATCCTGAAACAGTGAATTTCATGAAAAATGCTTAGTAAAACAGATAAAGTGGTGCACAAAAATATATGGGTGATTCTTTAACTACGGGCACTATTGGCCTTGTAAATGTAATTTCCACCACACCATTGCCTTACAATATAAAGTGCCTTGGGGCAACTGTTTGTTGTGATTTGGCGCTATATACATGTGCTCTGATGTCACTGTTTATCTCCATAGAAACTACCCAAACAGTCTTTCATACAAACTGTTTAAAGGGACATTACAGTGTTGTGGTGGAAATTACGGCAATAGTGTGGGACAACTACATTTTGTTTAAAAAAAAAAACACAACAGTTGTATGACATTGAATACCCCAATTATGTTTTGATTATTTTACTGATATTTTATTCAGAGATATTTTAAAACATTACAACCCCTGGCAAAAATTATGGAATCACCGGCCTCAGAGGATGTTCATTCAGTTGTTTAATTTTGTAGAAAAAAAGCAGATCACAAACATGACACAAAACTAAAGTCATTTCAAATGGCAACTTTCTGGCTTTAAGAAACACTATAAGAAATCAAGAAAAAAAAATTGTGGCAGTCAGTAACGGTTACTTTTTTAGACCAAGCAGAGGAAAAAAATATGGAATCACTCAATTCTGAGGAAAAAATTATGGAATCACCCTGTAAATTTTCATCCCCAAAACTAACACCTGCATCAAATCAGATCTGCTCGTTAGTCTGCATCTAAAAAGGAGTGAACACACCTTGGAGAGCTGTTGCACCAAGTGGACTGACATGAATCATGGCTCCAACATGAGAGATGTCAATTGAAACAAAGGAGAGGATTATCAAACTCTTAAAAGAGAGTAAATCATCACGCAATGTTGCAAAAGATGTTGGTTGTTCACAGTCAGCTGTGTCTAAACTCTGGACCAAATACAAACAACATGGTAAGGTTGTTAAAGGCAAACATACTGGTAGACCAAGGAAGACATCAAAGCGTCAAGACAGAAAACTTAAAGCAATATGTCTCAAAAATCGAAAAATGTACAACAAAACAAATGAGGAACAAATGGGAGGAAACTGGAGTCAACGTCTGTGACCGAACTGTAAGAAACCGCCTAAAGGAAATGGGATTTACATACAGAAAAGCTAAACGAAAGGCATCATTAACACCTAAACAGAAAAAAGGTTACAATGGGCTAAGGAAAAGCAATTGTGGACTGTGGATGACTGGATGAAAGTCATATTCAGTGATGAATCTCGAATCTGCATTGGGCAAGGTGATGATGCTGGAACTTTTGTTTGGTGCCTTTCCAATGAGATTTATAAAGATGACTGCCTGAAGAGAACATGTAAATTTCCACAGTCATTGATGATATGGGGCTGCATGTCAGGTAAAGGCACTGGGGAGATGGCTGTCATTACATCATCAATAAATGCACAAGTTTATGTTGATATTTTGGACAATTGAAAGGATGTTTGGGGATGATGAAATCATTTTTCAAGATGATAATGCATCTTGCCATAGAGCAAAAACTGCAAAAATATTCCTTGCAAAAAGACACATAGGGTCAATGTCATGGCACAGGGTCAATGTCAATGAGCAGATCTGATTTGATGCAGGTGTTAATTTGGGGGATGAAAATTTACAGGGTGATTCCATAATTTTTTCCTCAGAACTGAGTGATTCCATATTTTTTTCCTCTGCTTGGTCTAAAAAAGTAACCGTTGCTTTTTTTCTACAAAATTAAACAACTGAATGAACATCCTCTGAGGCCGGTGATTCCATAATTTTTGCCAGGGGTTGTAGAAAAAACGTTTCTTTACCATTCATTTTTATCATTGAAGATCAAAAGTCTGGGTGTGGGACAAGCACAAAATGGCAATATTTGCATATAATGATGCTGAAAAAAAGGTGAAAAAGTCATCATAGACTAGTAGAACAAATTTCTTAACACACTTTCATTGTAAAGATAACTATAAAAGTGTGAAATTTCCCCTTTTTTCTGTTTTTCATACAATATGATCAAAGGACATAAGTGCCCGTAGTCTAAGAATCACCCATATGTGCATATATGTACGTGTGGAATGTAGCTCACACATTTTCTGTCAGGAGAAGTTGATGCCACTGACACCAAGATGGAACTAAAATGTTATTAAAATGACACTTGCACACATTTAACTCCCACAGTGCCCCGCAATTTGTTGTGCCAATGCAACCCGCGCTGTGTTCCGTTGGATGCTGGATGCTTTGTATCGCTGGACTTGACTGGACTGTGATATATAAACCAATTATTTTGTAGCAGATTAATCATTTGCACTCACAATTAGATTGATGAAACCACCTCTAATCGCTTCCGGAATCACTGAGGAATTTTCTACAGCTGCAGGGTTTTTTTTTCTCTCTCTCTCTCTCGTGTTCTTCATGATGTGGCAAATGCATTTGGAATAATGTAAAAGGTAATTATTTGCAATATTTACATTGTAATGGTTTGGTAAAACAGTTGCATTTTCATTCCTTGTCATGAGTATCTGTAAAATTATGTTTATGATAGATTTAACATCTCATCATAATCGTTCAGATGAGCTGCACTGTGATGCACTGACGCAGTGACTCGCACTGACACTGTGTTTTTGAATTGTTTGTGCAATGTTCAAATGAAGTTCACATAATGAATGCATGCCAGACATTTTGAACATTTCAAAATTTTCTTTGTGCACTTGCTGCACACAGTTTACAATGAGTTTACTCTCTGGCATTGTGCACTTGTCTACCAGTGCACAGATCAAATTCAAATTCAATGTGTAGAGATGCCTTGACACTTGCACGAATTTGATCTGTGCACTGGTAGACAAGTGTCAAGGCATCTTTACACATTGACCTCTCCACCTACCTGAGTGACTGTTATTTCACTGTCACTGGTCTCCTCGTGATTATCGCTGTCATCCTCTAAGTATTTTTTTTAGAATAACTGTTCACTATTTATGCACCCATGCACGTTACAATTCCTGGACTGCAGGAATGCTGCTTAAACCTACACAATATTGCACAAAAATGCTAAAAACTGCATAGACTTAACATCCACACATCATCTAAAGTATACATCCTTTATATAGTGTATATAATACATTCTTCAGTTTAATAATTTGTATTTTATAATGTGTTTTCTTTGTTTTTTAATCATCTGATGTGAACTTTCTACATTCAGATTTTCTAGGGAGAATGACCAGAGTAAGAATTCCATTGGGAGGTATAACTACCTGTTTTTACTGTGCACATGACAATAAAAATCTCTTAACTCTTAACACATGCAAATAAATCAAACCATACATGTCCATAAGTTGTTATGTGTAATAATGTGAAATCATGCAGGAAAAAATACTGAACACCTGAAGAAAGGGAGGTGCAAAAAGACATAGAAAGCCAAGAACCCATCTGAAATCTGAGTAAAATAGAAAGCATTCCTGCCCCTTGTCATTGCAAATTAATATCAGCTGGTTCAATCCCAACTGATGGCCTATAAAAAGGTGTCTCATTACGAGGTTGTCACAAAAGAAACATCTCATGATGGATCAAAGCAAATAGTTTTCAGCATACTGCATTGGCAAATGCCATATTTTTAAAGGAAGGAGGAATTGAAAAATGTACCAAGACAATCTTGATTTAAAAAAAAAATAAAATAAAAAATCTACCACGATAATGAAAAGGAAATGAGGGTGGACATTTCAGCAAGACAATGATCTGAGAAACACAGCCAAGGAAATTCTCAATTGATTTCAGAGAATGAAAATAAAGCTACAAGAATGTCCCAGCCAATCACCTGACTTGAATAAAAAAAAGTCTATGGAATGAACAAAAGATCAGAGTTCTTGGACGAGGTTAATGGAACCTTCAAGATTTCAAGACTGTTTCTGTGGAAAAATGGGCCAAAATCAAACCTGAACAATGCATGCAACTAGTTCCTTTTTACATGAGTCGTTTTGAAGCTTACATTACCAACAAAGGCTTTTGTACAAAGTATTAAATACATTTTAGTAACTGTGCTCAATATTTTTTCCCTGTGTCATTTCACATTATTACACATTAGGGTGATTTCTTTAACTACGGGCACTATTGGCCTTGTAATTTCCACCACACCATTGCCTTACAATATAAAGTGCCTTGGGGCAACTGTTTGTTGTGATTTGGCGTGCTATATGCTCTGATGTCACTGTTTATCTCCATAGAAACTACCCAAACAATCTTTCATACAAACTGTTTAAAGGGACATTACCCATTAATACAACCCCTGGCAAAAATTATGGAATCACCGGCCTCGGAGGATGTTCATTCAGTTGTTTAATTTTGTGGAAAAAAAGCAGATCACAGACATGACACAAAACTAAAGTCATTTCAAATGGCAACTTTCTGGCTTTAAGAAACACTATACGAAATCAAGAAAAAAGATTGTGACAGTCAGTAACGGTTACTTTTTTAGACCAAGCAGAGGAAAAAAATATGGAATCACTCAATTCTGAGGAATAAATTATGGAATCACCCTGTAAATTTCCATCCCCCAAACTAAAACCTGCATCAAATCAGATCTGCTCGTTGACATTGATCCTATGCCATGACATTGATCCTATGTGTCTTTTTGCAAGGAACGTTTTCACAGTTTTTGCTCTATGGCAAGATGCATTATCATCTTGAAAAATGATTTCATCATCCCCAAACATCCTTTCAGTTGTCCAAAATATCAACGGAAACTTGTGCATTTATTGATGATGTAATGACAGCCATCTCCCCAGTGCCTTTACTTGACATGCAGCTCCATATCATCAATGACTGTGGAAATTTAGATGTTCTCTTCAGGCAATCATCTTTATAAATCTCATTGGAACAGCACCAAACAAAAGTTCCAGCATCATCACCTTGCCCAATGCAGATTTGAGATTCATCACTGAATATGACTTTCATCCAGTCATCCACAGTCCACGATTGCTTTTCCTTAGCCCATTGTAACCTTGTTTATTCTGTTTAGGTGTTAATGATGGCTTTTGTTTAGCTTTTCTGTATGTAAATCCCATTTCCTTTAGGCGGTTTCTTACAGTTCAGTCATAGACGTTGACTCCAGTTTCCTCCCATTCGTTCCTCATTTGTTTTGTTGTGCATTTTTGGATTTTTGAGACATATTGCTTTAGGTTTTCTGTCTTGACGCTTTGATGTCTTCCTTGGTCTACCAGTATGTTTGCCTTTAACAACCTTCCCATGTTTTTTGTATTTGGTCCTGAGTTTAGACACAGCTGACTGTGAACAACCAACATCTTTTGCAACATTCCATGATGATTTACTCTCTATTAAGAGTTTGATAATCCTCTCCTTTGTTTCAACTGACATCTCTCGTGTTGGAGCCATGATTCATGTCAGTCCACTTGGTGCAACAGCTCTCCAAGGTGTGATCACTCCTTTTTAGATGCAGACTAATGAGCAGATCTGATATGATGCAGGTGTTAGTTTTGGGAATGAAAATTTACAGGGTGATTCCATAATTTTTTCCTCAGAATTGAGTGATTCCATATTTTTTTTCCCTCTGCTTGGTCTAAAAAATTAACCATTACTAACTGCCACAATCTTTTTTTCTTGATTTCTTATAGTGTTTCTTAAAGCCAGAAAGTTGCCATTTGAAATGACTTTAGTTTTGTGTCATGTGTGTGATCTGCTTTTTTTCTACAAAATTAAACAACTGAATGAACATCCTCCGAGGCCGGTGATTCCATAATTTTTGCCAGGGGTTGTACATGGACAACCACCTGTAGTTCTCTCTCCTTTTACAGCATAAGATTTCTTGGATTACTTCAAGAAGAAAATAGATGACAGTAGGTTAAGGGTGATTCTTTAATTATGGGCACTATTGGCCTTGTAAATGTAATTTCCACCACACCATTGCCTTACAATATAAAGCGCCTTGGGGCAACTGTTTGTTGTGATTTGGCGCTATATACATGTGCTCTGATGTCACTGTTTATCTCCATAGAAACTACCCAAACAATCTTTCATACAAACTGTTTAAAGGGACATTCCAGTGTTGTGGTGGAAATTACGGCAATAATGTGGGACAACTACATTTTGTTTAAAAAAATCACAACAGTTGTATGACATTGAATGCCCAAATTATGTTTTGATTATTTTACTGATATTTTATTCAGAGATATTTTAAAACAATAGAAAAAATGTTTTTTTACCATTCATTTTTATCATTGAAGATCAAAAGTCTGGGTGTGGGACAAGCACAAAACGGCAATATTTGCATATAATTATTTTTTTTCTTCTCCTTTTCCCTCGTGTTTTGCTTCATATATATGTTTTATGTACCGGGCCGGCCTATGTGTTGTGTGTTATGTGTGTTGTTTGTTATGGGTCGGTGTTGGTTTGCTCAGCCCTGCTGTTGACCAAGGCAGGGATGTACATCTGGAGCTGGTCCCCGGGCGCCTAATGGCGACCTCTGCTCCTACTGGCAAATAGGATGGGTTAAATGCAGTAGCCACATTTCATTGTGCAGGAAAGTTCTTCTGTTCTGTGCATATGACAATAAAATTTCCTTGATCCTTGATCCTTGATAATGATGCTGAAAAAAGGTGAAAAAGTCATAGACTACTTGAACAAATTTCTTACAACACTTTCATTGTAAAGATAACTATAAAAGTGTGAAATTTCCCCTTTTTTTCTGTTTTTCATACAATATGATCAAAGGACATAATAAGTGCCCGTAGTCTAAGAATCACCCTTAAACAAATCCCAGCATGCCTTAACCCAGCCACTACACCCTGCTCCTGAGGTGGGTGCCATTACTGAGGTATTTCCTAGATTTACAGAACTTGATAGTATCTCAAGAGCCGTGCTGACAAAACTAGGAACATCTACAAAAAGCATAACCTGCTTATTTGATCCTATACCAATAAAACTGTTTAAGTATGTGTGGCTCACTCTTGGGCCGACTGTGCTGAAAATGATTAATCTTTCATTAACCACTGGATCTGTTCCTAAATGTTTCAAATCTGCAGTGATTAAACCATTTCTTAAGAAATCTAATCTGACCCTAGTATATTGAAACATTATAGGCCGATATCTAATCTATCATTTTGCTTGAAAATTCTGAAAAAGTGGTTTCACAGAAGCTCATGGATCACCATACTGAGAATAATCTCTTTGAGCCACTGCAGCCTGCTTTTAGAAAATATCATTCCACAGAGACAGCTCTCACTAAAGTAATGAATGATCTTCTGCTTGCAATGGATTTGGATAGCAGGTCAGGTTGTTGGAGACATGAACCCCCGGGAATTTTGATTGCTGCACAATCTCCACAGATGGAGGTGATGTGCTCTTTTATTAGTCTTTCAAAGTACTTCATGATTATGGAAGTAAGGGCTACAGAGTGGAAATTGTTAAGGGCCCCTTCACACATAGTGCGAATTTGGTTGATTTGCACATAAAGTGCACATGAAGCAGGAATTGTGAGCAAAACGTGTATAACCATGTATTTGTTTTTTTTTAAATACGTCCATTTTATTCCTGATATCAGGCAGTTTCCCACAGCTTTCACAGAACAGTGATAGTAGCTCAGTGGTAAAGTTTCTGACTGGTAATCAGAGCTTTTGGAAAGTGTTGGTTCAATTCCCATGGGTGGCATGTATTTTTTTTATTATTTTCACAGCAGCTGCGGAAGGCTGCTGTGTTCCTGCACGTGCACGGAACTGTCGCAGCATGTATTTTTTTATTGTTTCTTCACAGCAGCTGTGCGATGTGGTTACACATTGCGCAACTGCTGGCACTGTATTCCCATGTGCACGAACCATCGCACCGGGATCATGCACACCTGCAGTCGGTGCGATGTTTGCGTGGTTCACTCATATGAGCTGTTACTGTGTGAGTTGCCCTGAGTTGTACATATTTACACTATGTGTATATGGGTGGTGGTAATGGAGGGTCTTTTGGGCACTGGGATGATGGCTGACGTTTTGAAGCACAAAGGCACAAATGTCTGTCATAACCGATTCATTTTGGATTTGGGAACTGTTCAACAAGTCACATTTCAGTTAAAGCATGTATTTGTATAATTTTATGCATACGTAGCTGCAAGTGGCTGATTAAACTTTATTTTGCACTTACGGTCATTAACACAGAAATTCCCCATTTGCATCCTGGTGTCTATGTGATGTTACCACCTGCCTGTATTTGTGCATTTATTCTTATTAAATCATCCACAAAACATTCTTCAATCAAACGCACAACAGTTTGGAAAGACCACACAATTTGACAGATGTTATATGGGATGGTGAATGAATGTTGAATGACTACCTTTAACCGTAACCCTTGTTGAAACTCTCTTCGTAATCTATCTAAAAGCTGTTCTATAGTGTTAATATGAGATTTGACACTGGGTGGAAATTTGCCTCTACCCTATGTGGTACATTTACCACAGTAACAACCAGTGTCATGTGACGCACTCATTTCCGAGCACACTGCTGGCCCAACATTGCCTATGCCCCGCCATATAGAAGGGCTGTAACAAAGCTGCCTCTGAATGAGAATGTTTTGGCATTTGAGACACACTGCCAGTGCATATATTGAAGATGTTTAACATAACAGCGCTCAGTCCCTAAAGACTGCAGGCTTTCGCTGTCCCAGAGGTTGGTATTGAAACAGATGTTCATATAAACTTAACAGGTGTTACAAATCTCCGCTGAGACTCTGATTCACCATGTTTATTTTGCCTGTTTTTCATCTTTCATATATATATATTCAGTATATAGGGCCCACATCTTTAATTTCTGTCATCCAGATGCAATGGCACTTTCATATTAAGAGATTAACTGCAGTTCCTCTTCATATAAAACTGAGCTTCAGAGTAAAGGACAAGATATCTGCACAGGCTTTGTTTGTTTTATTGTTATATTTTTAGATGAAAATCATCAAACTGGACTTACATTTTCCTATTTATGGATTACCAGTTATACTGGTCAACATTTTTTTTTCTTGCATGGACTTTGAGAACTGATTTAGTGTAATTTTGGTGTGCTGAATCCAAATCTCAGCTCAGATTTCCTTTATGACATCAGTTTTTTTTGTTTGTTTGTTTGTTTTTGCAATCTGCATGTTCCGTATTGATAGATTATGCAAAGGTGCTCACTCACTCTTGAGTTCGATGTCACTAATCATGAACAAAAGCAGCTTCAGAAGTGTTTAAAGCAGGTTTGCAAAATGTGAATAAGAGCACCCCAAATTATGCAAAATCCACTGAAAATCTCTCTGCAAGAAAAACTGTGTTGACCAGTGTTATTGCTGATGTGTTATACATTGTAGGAGTTGTTCAAGGAAAACCCAAGTATAATTTGGAATATACTGTAGTCCACTGTGTATAGTGCATACAAAATATACACTTGTGCAAGATGTTCATTTGGACACTCACACACTATTTTCTGGCAGAGTTTCTTTATTTTTCTGGAAAAGCTCTTTTCTAGTAATATTCTAGTCTTTGTTATCTGTCTTAGGTTAGGTCAGGTCAAAGAGCATGTGCTGGTGCTGAGCTTTCCCACATCCACAACTGTATGAAATCACCGTGGGTCCAGATTGGCAACCAAACATGCAGACCAGTGGTCATTCATATCTTTCAAAAGAAGTGCTGAATCTGTAGTGCCTAAATGTTACATGGGCGACCTCTTGGCCCTGTCCAGTTATTACAATCCATGGTGCTAAAGGAACAAAAGTGTTATATGGCTGGGGGGGGCCTGGCTGCCGGTTTGTTTGTCTGTTTGTTTTCCTCCCAGGTGGCGTGCGTTTGGGACTGAGTGGCTGTGTTGCTGAGGCTGTCAGGACCTCACCCTGATCACCTGCGACTCGTCAGGACTCACAGCTGAGGTGCATCTGGATGGATTGGAGCATGTTGGCATTTAAGACTGGAGTGCACAGTGTGTATTTGCCAGAGACTCGACCTTGTGACCAGACGGGTGAGATCGTCGTCTTGGGAGCCATCTCATCAGCAGCGGATGCTGAGAAACGTCCAGGTTTGATGCACAGTCTGTGAAAGAGGAGGGGGTGAGGTCTCACGCTCGTCAGCACACTTCCTGAGGTACGTTAGATTTTGTGACTAACAGTTATACAGTCAGTAAATGTGGTGTCCCTCACACCTTATTGTATTGAGCTGTTTGTTAGTCATGTATCAGCTTCCACTGCGGTAGAGTTTTGTGAACGGGATGTTCCATGCCTGCAGGTTGGAAGCTGATCAGTAATCAAGCCAGGAAGTGTTTGCTGTTTGTACACCTTTAAGTGTTCTGTGTGTAGAGTGTGGACTCACATAATGGTTCCTTCTTTCACAGACTCGGTTGTTGCGGCCACCTGGGGGGTGTCGGCGGGGTCCTTGGGTCCGAAACAGCTTCTGGCTCCGGACCGTTAGCGCTGCTGGGAGCGCACCACGCCAGACCGCATCTTTCTGTATTATCACTGTTATGTATTAAATTCAGTTAGCCTTTGTACCGTGCTCTGCTTATTTCATACTGGGTCCTTCAAACGCTGGTCGGTTCTCCGAGCTGCGTCCGACACATAACAAAAAGAGACACATTTCCATAATGCCCTAACATTTCCTAAGAATACAAATATGCCTCATCGAGTCTCTCTAATGCCCCCATCAAACATAGCCAGAATCATGCAGAATGGCATCAGAATGATAAATTGGCGCACATCTGAAAAGTGTCGGATTTCAGTTGCAAAATGTTCTGACAGCTGGAGGGCCACACAGTTGGTCAAAATTGGCCGGCCACGTTGAGTGTGATGCACATGTTCAAAACCCTCCGGGCGCTGTCGAGATGGGACACCTATCCGACGGCACTCCATGTGTAATCTGAGGACCATCTGACCGCAATTTACATATTCCGATGGCGGTAAAACAGGATCCAAAATGATTTGAGTAGATACGAGGGAACCTCGAGATGGATCTAGCACTGCAAAGCCTGCCGGTATGGCCTGCACGTGCCATGTATAATAATGTCCACCCAGAATTTTTCATATATCATTATAATTTCTTTTATCATTTTTTCTTTTTCTTTTTTTTACTGAGGATTCATATCCTGACAGGAAAGAACTGATTCAATCCTCAAGATCATAGGTCAAAGTCAGGAAGAATCTTGGAAAATTGGAAGAATCCCTATGCTTTAACATTGAACTAATTTGCAAAAAAAAAAGATTGAAATTCTTTCATAATTGAGAGTGTTATGTACGTAGGATAGTTTCCTTTATTGATAGACAATCTGATCTGGATTACAGATTTTGTGTGTTCATTTCATTTTAACATTGAAACCCCCATTTATTAAATCATATTTTAACAAACATGCCCCAATCACACTCATATTTGAAAGTGAGGTGCAGACACTCACTATTGCCTGACATTGTTTGATCTGGATCTGATCCGAATTGTGGATTTTGTGGATGTTTGAATTTAATATTGAAATGCCCATTTAGTGTACATTTTGCATTTTATCTCAATCAAAAGTGACTCGATCATTCTAATTTTTTTTTCTGTTATACGCCACCAAAATTGGATGGAGGTTCCAGTTTTATGCCTGGCTGTCTATCTTCCAGGGATCAGTCAGAAACCAAGTGCCAAAAAGCAATGACAAATTGTGCATAGCAGTGATAACCAATGTTCTGTGAAAATGATCTGAAAAAGAAAAAGTTGAAAATACCTGACAACACCATAAACAAATTTGATTCAAGTGGATGAACTAAATACATCCTACTGACATTTGACATTTGATTTAAAATTTTGTGGAATTGGAAAATAGTGGTGGTGGTGGAGGTTTGCACTCTAGGAAGACGGTGCTCTAGGATACGATATTTTCATGATGATTCATGTCCTTGTCAGAAAACCTTTAACTTCAAGGAAGGCAATCAAGCACTCTGTTATTTTGTGTCATAAACCCCATGATGGTTGAGTTTATGTGTCCACAACATGCCCATGAATAACTAGGTCTCTTGATCGTCAAACATTGCACCCTAGGTTGCAGTTGATTGTGATTCTGTTTGAATAACAATAATTCATTTACCCTGATCCCAAACTATTTGCATAGACCATGTGACTGTCAAGATATGGCCCCTAGTTTACAACTTTTCAGATTTTGTATGGGCAGCTGATTTTTTTTTTTTTTTTTTTTTTAATCATAGTTCTAGTACATTTTGAGGACACTGCTAATTTCACGGATTTCTTACGACACGCCTTAATCCTTTAAAACAATTTGATGTGGCACATCTGCTACATCAAATTCTAATTATTTTTTTTTGTGCTATCTCTTTCTTGAGTTGTATTTACTGACTTCCAATGCATCTGCATAACAGTCTCTTACAAATTGCATTCCCAGACAATATTTTACTGTGGAAAAACAAATGGGAAAACAACCGTGTTTTGACAGTGTCTCACTCTATGCATACATTCTGGTTTCTTAGGTTAATTGCTTGCATGTGTGTGAGGATATGTGCAATGCAATTCTGAGTTTGCATTAAATTGTATTATGAAATAATTTGAACTTCCAGCTTCAACTATGGAACAAAACACATCAATAAATCACCGGCAATGTTTCCAAACCACTGCTCGTCAAATAAAGCACAGTGTATTTCCAGTATGTGGAAGAAATCAATGCAGGCTGTGCCATCATGACTCCTTGGTGTTATTGTATGCTGTGGATTGAATAACTCAGACAGTCCCAGACAGGACTGTGCCTACCCCGAAGATCAACTGCTGTGTTTGTCAGTCAGCAGTGTTCGGTATGTTGTCTTTTCTGGATACAGCAAAAACTAAAATAAACATTATTAAATTAACAATAATAATATTCATAATAAAAAATCAATGTTAAAGCTACAGTATGGAGGATTTAGGGTTCGTTATTAGCATAAATTGAATATAGCAATCTGTCTGTGAATGTGTAATTACCAAGCGGTGAACCCTGACCGTGCAAAATGAAAGACAACAGGAAGAACAAAAATTTGCAGTTCATTGACTCACTGCTTTAGGCTGGCTCCATACCCAAGCTCAGCATAGCCTATGTTAAAATGTCCAAGTTTAAAGCAGAAATTAGTTTGATTACAGCCTGGTACCCAAAACATCTTTGGTTTCTAGCCAGTATCCCACTCCATGACAACTGTACAGGGGTGTGGAATGTGGGGGTAATAACTCCTAAGTTGAAGATACCTTAAGCAGGGCTTTGAACTAGAATTTTCCCAGCTTGTTTCCGGTTTTGTATTCCACCCCAATGCATGCTAAAAAAAAGTTTTAAAAGTTTCATTTTGTGAAATGAAGGAACATGCATATTGCCTATTGAAAAGAAAAGACAAAGAAGCATGAATCGCCATCCCCAAAGAAGTGAAAAATTTAAATACTAACATAATCAGCTGATGATGCAGTCTCCATCCTCGCCACTACGTGACACTAATTCCTACATACTGTAGCTTTAAATCTACTGTAACTGAATCCTGATGAGATGTTCTTTGTCAGTAGAGGATGCACAGTTGACATTGTTGATTTTGTGTGTGGTTTGAAAGCCTTTAAAATTGCTGAGGAAAAGTATTCTATTTGATGTTCAGTCGAGAAAAGCCAAACTGTCTGGATAATTTAGTGCTCACCTTCATTTTTCAGAGAAAGAGAAAAGAAATGATAGATGAAGGTTGAAAAGGGTACAGGGTTTTGTAGCAAATCACTCATAACAGATTGATTTAGTTCACGCCAAAGGATATTTAAGTGATGTCAGATGAGTTTGTCTGTGGATCATGTTAAAATGTTTTTAATATATCTAGCAGCAAGACCCAAAAGTAGTTGGACAACATTTGTGTAATGTTACCACCACAAAGGAGTTGAAATTAAACCATTAAGATGTGCTTTTATTATAGAGCTTTCAGCTCAAGAAGGTTAATAAAATTTTGCTATAGTTACTGACGAATTAGAAACATTTTTATCTATAGTGTCTCCATTTGCAGAGATCATAAAGAATTGGACAAAGTAAATATGAGGAATATTGTTCACAAAAATCATCAATTATGTTCATATTCAGTCATAAACACATGAAAAAAAGAGATATGGACCAAGCAGGTTTTCGGTACCACTGAAGGTGACCAAACAACACTTAGAATCCAGCCTCAGTGTGCCATGGTCTACACAAAAATGTATGTTCTTCTCCAGGAGGTTTTTATCACAGCGGCCTTGAAGTGCAGCTGTGTTTTGGGAAGCCGAATGAAAATCCAGATTAGCAGACGCCTGAAAGATTCCACAGTCTGAGACAGAGTGGCTTTCAATACATCTGAATTAGGAGAGGAGATGTGGTCATTACTGACGATCAATGCGGTTTTCCAGTGCAGCCATTCTTCCAGAGATGGTATCCAATGCGCGGTTAACACCCGCCGACTGAGCTGACACTGCCCTTCCAATCAAATCAATCATGTGGGGCAGCCTGGACGGGCCAATTATTGCCGCTTCCACTTTCTTAATTTTCCGGTAAACCAGCGCTATGCCCACTCCACACAGCAGGAACCCGGTCACCACCATGCCAAATATATACACATCTTCGACGTCCTCCACAGACAGCGTGTAAAGGCACATGACCTGCCATTTCCTCCAACTGTCCATCACGTAACCCATCACATGTGTCCTGGCAGGACAGGTCGGGTCCTCCGCTCCCGAGTGTCTTGTAGAAAAAAATAGTGTCAATTGCTTTCAGAGACCACTTTAACAGATCCATTTTTGCTGTTTCCAGAAGAGCAAAGCTGGTAGCCTCACAGACAACACGCCACAGAAGCAGGAAAGATAAGGAGGGAGGGAGAAGAGAAAAATGCGACCGTCTCGGCCGAGAGCAAGGAGGCAAAAATAAATAAATAAATCAATAAATAAATACTTTACTTTGGAGACCAAACATTAAACACAGTCAAAACTATTCCATTTAATAGTCATTTTGTTTCAACCAATAATTTGCATCTTTTTTTCTTTTTTTTTTTACTGAAATTGGAGCAACTTTAACTTTTGACCCCTGTACAAACTGAAAATGACCTTTGTCAGCATTTTTGCTGTTTTTACCCCATAACTCCAGAACATTCACTCATAGATAGTCCAAACTATAGCTTTTTGGAATTGTTATAATCAGACAAATCATGTGATTGATATATATATATATATATACGCACACACACAGGAGGTCTGTTAGAAAAGTATCCGACCTTTGTTTTTTTTTTTTGCAAAAAACCTGATGGATTTGAATCAAGCGTGCTTGCATGAGCCAACCTTGAACCTTCGTGTGCATGCGTGAATTTTTTCACGCCTGTCGATTGCATCAGTTGCTGGCAAGCAGCATTTGTGTGAGGTTGTGTGTAGTGCTCCTGGCGGATTTTCATTGCAAGGAAAATGACAGAACGACTGGAGCAGCGCTACTGCATCAAATTTTGCCAGAAACTGGGCGACAGCCAGGTGGAAACCATTCAGAAGATTTGGCCATGAAAAGAGTGGCAGTGAAATTCGTGCCGAAGCTGCTGATGGCAGAGCAAAAGCAACTCCGTACTGAAGTCTCACAGGACATGCTGGACTCCGAAAAATGATGCCCACCTCTTCCACAATTTCTCGGATAGTCACACAACTGAAAAGCCACCGAAAGCCGTCTGAATGGGATTCAGACGAGGGCGGTCGCACTGCCACAGCCACTGCTCACGCCACCTCTCCCCCCTCCGGGGGCTGCGCGGTTTTAAAGCTGCGGCAGGTCCCTGTTCCCCCCAAGCTAGCGGCGGCGCGACTCCAGTTGCAGCGGCCTTCACCAACTTTACCTCAATTCGGATGACGGACTGCTTCAAGTTTAGTACACATAAACAATGTCAAAGGTATATGTGTTGTGTCTGAGGTAATTGGAGTGTAAACATAATTGCCCTTTTTTGGGATCAATAAAGTTGTCTGAAGTTGAAGTTAACAGACCTCGTGTGTGTGTGTGTGTATGTGTATATATATATATATATATATATATATATATATATATATATATATATATATATATATATATATATATATAAACATGATTGGAGCATTTTTTACATTTTGACCTCATTTTTGTGTTGGCCACGGTACACTGAGGCTGGATTCTAACTGTCATTTGGTCACCTTCAATGGTACCAATCAGGTCAAAATTTATGACTGGCTCCTCAACTATATGTATGTTTTAAGCCTTAACATAAATGCTACCACAGTTTTTGGCTACCTGATATCAGCTGGTTGGCTGTTCCATAAAGTTGGTGCCCAATGAGAAAAGGCTCTGCAAGGGTCTTTACCTTGGGAACACTCAAAAGACCAGCATCTTGAGACAGCAGGGCACATGGCACGACATCAGGCTCAATAATTTCAACAATTCAATGAGCGGTGCATTATCTTAATTGATTTACAATAAAACCTTGAATCAGCCCTGTCCACCTAAGTTCAAATTTCAAGGTTCTGTTGAATATGTCTTTGAACTCATTCATATCAATCATTAGGAAATTCAAACTGGATATGGGGCTCAATAGCATACTACAAAGATTCATATGTAGTTGATATGCCTGGTATGCCTCAAGTCTTTCTGCCTTGTTTTTGTGGAGTTAGAAACTAGAATGTCAAAATTCCCCCTATCCCGCAATGGTGAAGAATCCTTAAAAAAATTCCTGTATCCGGATCGTGATCCGGATCACCACTAAAATTTAATCACTTGTTCCTCTTCTCATTTCCAACCACTCCACAAAATTTCATCAAAATCCGTTCAAAACTTTTTGAGTTATCCTGCTGACAAACAGACAGACAGACAAACAAACAAACAAACTCGACCGAAAACATAACCTCCTTGGTGGAGGTAATTACTAGTAATGTCTATTGAAATTTCACACAAATGGACTTGAATATTGTCAAGAGCCTCCCTGATTATAAAATCATTACAAAACATTTCAAAGTGTTGATTGCTTGCTCAGAATGAATATCATATCATATGTCATATGTTTTAAATGACATTTTGATTACAGGATGCTCTTAGGCTTGATCTGCTTGATGGAATTACTATTTTTGCCATTTTTTGGCAAATCTTAATGGATGATTCCAATAGATCTTATGTTTTGTGTAGAGAACTTTGTTTCATTTGTTGATATACAGTACATCCTTTCCTGCATTTAAAACTTGCAGCACATTTCAAAGAAGTTGAGACACTAAAGCATTTACCCCTTTTTAGTGTTGCCATTCCCTCTGAAAACACTTTTTTTTTTTGGCATTTACAATTTCAAACAATTTTGTCCCATTCTTCATGGATGTTTTTCTTACAGTGTGCAACAATACAGGGTTGACGTTGCATTTTTCATTTCAGGTGTGGACAGGACAGGACGGCAGGCATCTAGAGGAATCTGGGGTTGTATGTCTATTTTTTTGCCACTGCCTTCCTTTGAAATGTAGAATATGTGGCCATGTGGGACAACGGCCAGCAGCTATCTTAAAGTATTATGTTTCCTGTAATCTGACCTTGAGGTGACCTGGAGTTTTAGGTGTTTTGCCCAGTCAATAAATATTTCACTGCAATCCAAAATAGACCACAAATTTTGATATTTCTACTGTCGAGAAGCCTGAAACATTTGCAGAACAGAAATCCTATCTGATCAAGTAAAACAAAATCTTTCATGGGGACAACTAAATAAAACAATTATAATTGAGGTAATCAAGCATCATAACATATGTCATACGCTTGCATGTTCGGGGGTGGGGGGGTGGGGGGGGGGTCATGTGACTGATACTCCGGTGTGGCTTATATACTGAAAAAATCACACGTTCGAAATTATTGTAAACACTTATAAGGGAATTTCCCAAGAATCAAATCATTAAACAGAATAAACTCCAGTAGTAAAATAATTACCTCCGCCAAGGAGGTTATGTTTTCGGTCGAGTTTGTTTGTCTGTCTGTTTGTCAGCAGGATAACTCAAAAAGTTTTGAACGGATTTTGATGAAATTTTGGTGGAGTGGCTGGAAATGACAAGAGGAACAAGTGATTAAATTTTAGTGGTGATCCGGATCACGATCCGGATCCAGCAATTTTAAATTCTAGTTTGTAACTCCACAAAAACAAGGCAGAAAGGCTTGAAAAAAATGAAGGTGTAACATAGTCAAATGTTGTATCAAACAACAAAGTCTGGTGATGATCGGATCCAGATTCTGGATCTGGTGATCCAGAATATGCAAAAAATATAGGGAAAATAGAAAATGTGTCAGTGTGAGGTGACAAATGAAGCTAGAGATGCACAACTAACACCAAATTGTAGCTGAATCTGTACTGATTCAGTAAGGTGTCATCAGATTTATGTAGCTAGATCCAGAAGAAAACCGCCATTACCGAAAAATCGTTTTATACAATAACTTTGAACTAATAAAGACATAAAAGTGATTCCAAGTTCTAGTGGTATGTTTTCATGGTCAAGGATGTCAAATATAAAGGAAAGAAAAGTGTATGTATCATAGTTTTGGTTGTAACACTGATCACTGTGCCAAGGAGGGAATCTCTTTAGGGTCAGTGACCCTATGGCCTTGTTTAGAGAAGTGTTTCATAAATGTTAAAAATTTCATATATTTGCAGTTTAGTTAAATAATTAATTGAATTTTGTCTCATCTGTTTTTGTCTATAAGCACATGCAATATCAATATCAGTGCTCAGATGACAGTAGCTTCTGGGAAAGGTGCAAGTTGCAATAAACTGTGATGCCAAGCGTTATGGATACATGCTATCCAGTCACAGCAGATGAAACTTTTTTACTACTGAGCAAACATCATTGTTAGACTTTTTTAGGTTCAATGATTCCACGGCGTGTAGATGTTATGGCGTCAGTGACCCCATGGCCTTGGTGGAGGTTTGCACTCTCTGAGTGCTTCTAGTTTCATTTTTAATTAATTATTTATATCTTTTTATTTATCTCGAATGGACACAATGTGTAGTAGACATGAAATCTAAAGCACAAAAAACACATAATGTTGATGACAAAACAAAACAAATATGCTCGAAGGATTCAAAGGATTCAAAGGATTCAAAAGAATTTTATTGTCATATGCACAGAAGAACATGTTCCCTGCACAATGAAATGTGTCTACTGCATTTAACCCATCCTAATTGCCAGTAGGAGCAGAAGTCGCCAATGGCATCTTTGCTTCTTCCTGCCTAAGGAGCAGGAAGAAGCAAAGATGCTTCTTCTGTTTCTTCTGATCCCTTTCTTCTGTTTTAAATTTTCAAAAAGAAACCCCCTGCCCACAATCACCATTACATACTTAAGTTCCTGGTTAATAATTAACTGATTCAATATTTACAATATTTACAACTTTCTACAATAAAACATATACTTTCAGAAAGAATTATAAATGCAAAATATTAACAATAATATAACAACGTATAACACGTACTATACATCCATGCACATATTACATGGTAATGTATAATTAGTTGTAAGTCTTAATAGTCATACCAGCAACATTTAAGCCCCCTCCTCCTTGTATCTATTAATAATAATCTGCTTATATTTGTTTTTAAACTGAATGATCTTTGGATATAGTTTTAGTTACCCTTCCAGACCATTCCAAAGTTTAACTCCACTGCTTGATATGGCAAACATTTTCATTGTGGTTTGAATTCTGAGAGTCTTAAAATTCCATGTTTCCCTCAAACTATACCCTTACATCTCTGTCGTGAAACTGTCAGTAAGTTCATACATAATATATCATTACTGACTTTATGCATAAACAATGCTCTTTGCAATTCAATAATGGGTAACACTTTATATTAAGTGCACGCTATAAAGCATTAGTAAAGCATTTATAAAGTGTAAGTAAATGCTTAAGTAACTACGTAAGTAGCCATCTATTTATGTTCTTACCAGTGAGTAGCTAATAAAAAAGAATGCTTAATAATTTGTGAGGGAAAAAAATGTAAAGACAATAAAAATATGATTTGTGAAGTATTTTTTTTTTTATCACTGACTCGTGTATGATTTTTGTAAATGATGAACTATTAAGGATCAACTTTTCTTAAATGGTTTATAATTAAAAAATCATTTATCAATGTCTTACAGACATTACAAATTTTGTTAATAATTAAGTCCTCTATTTATGTTCTTACCAATGAGTAGCTAATAAAAAAGAAAGCTTTGTAAATGTTTTATAAGTAGTTACTTAAGCATTTACTTACACTGTATAAATGCTTTACTAATGCTTTGAAGTGCACATTTAATATAAAGTGTTACCCAATAATGTCATAAAGTTTTAGTATTTTAGATGTTAAAAATAATGCATTTGTATGAGCCTAAAACCAAACATTATGAACAATTCGAATGGCTCTTTTTTGCAGTATAAAGAGTAAATGTAGAGAACTCTTATGAGAATAAAAGCCAATAATATGTTTGAGCAGGTGGAATCAGTTAATCAGTGAAATCACCTGGTGGAGTGGGTGGTTGCAAAGAAAACCTGCACCCTCTCAGCCCTTTCTGGAATGAGTTGAATACGCCTACTATATCACCAAAAGGAGCCAGAAAAGATCTGAGCCACACAGTACCCCTGTGTTATGCATGAAATCCATTTCTTTCAGGTCATAAGGTATTTGTATAGAAAGGTATAGATCACTTGCAAATTTAAATGAAATAATTTAATTTGTTAGCTTTTTAATTTATTGGCTTCTGGTTTGTTTTAGCCCCAAATCACTGAAATATAAACGTAAAATATACAGTCCACTTATTAATTTAGAGCATTTCTGCTATCCTCGGGATCTTTCAGTTTAAAGCTGAATAAGTCAGCAATTTCTTTATGCATGTTGAAAATGTGTATATTGGATGGGCTTCTGGTTCCAGTTCTCTCTTTCCACTGGCATCACTTGGGATCATTCATTCTAAATGCTTGTCTGAAGCCCGGTTAAATTGGCAGAGCAGAAGCAAGAGGGCGTTACACTGTAAAGTTTGTCCAGTCTCAGCCAGGCCGGGTGCACAAGTCAGTGCACTTGGAGTACTGGTCAAAATCCTACATAAATAAGTATGGTTGCATCAGGGAGTGCATCTTTGTGAATTGGTTTGTTTAGTTATATTCTTTCATCACCTCCCCTTCCTACATAGTTGCCACAGGACACCATTGCCATCTCCGTCTCTCCTGATTTCATGATATGGTATTTTCACATTTTATTGTGAAATTATCATGTTATTTCGTGATCAGAAATTATCACGTTATTCCGAGATATGAATCTATCACGTTATTTTGATTTGTGAAATTATCATGTTATTTTGTGATAAACATTTATCACGTTATTTCGTGGTATTTTTACGTTATAACGTGAAAACATCAATATAGTTTTACTTTGATACACAGCCAATATACCTGTTCTGCTATTCTGCCACTAGAGGGCGCGAGAATACCAGTAAAGGGCGCTACTCATCTAAGGCTGTTTGCTTTTTTTTTTTTTTTTTTTTTTAACTCTGATTCAAGCGAAAACAAATAGCAAAAGTATTGGCTCATGCTTTTTATTGATCCTTAAATCCCCCTACATCACAGACGAGCCATGTTCCTTGACTGAACCTGGGAAGTGTTGAAGCGCTGAATAGCCTACATATCATGAAATGATAAATGCTTAACACGAAATAACGTGATAGTTGCATATCTCAGAATAACGTGATAATTTCTTATCTCAGAATAACGTGATAGTTGCATATCATGAAATAACATGATAGTTTCTTATCTCGGAATAACGTGATAATTTCATATCATGAAAAAACGTGATCATTTCTTGTTATAACGTGATAATTTCTCGTTATAACGTGAAAATACCGCATCATGAAATAACATGAGATTTTCATATCACGAAATAACGTGATAAGTATCACGGTATAACATGATAAATATCACGTTATAACATGAAACTTTTCACGTAATTACATGATACTGAGCCAAATATATATTAGGCTTGGCAGCTCAGAGCTTCCGTACTGACCTGAGTACCACGTGAACTGTGAAAATAAGGGCTCCAGTGAACGGGTCTAATATATAAGGCTGACCGTGTGTGTGTGTGTGTGTGTGTGTGTGTGAGATTGCGCACGTACGCTTTCAACCTAAGGGCCCCAGTGACCTCGCCCTTGGTGCCCCCAGACACCATTCCAAGTTTGGTGTCGATTTCTTAATTACTGTGGCTGTGCATAGCAAACATGCACGCACACGCGGTCAGCTTTATATATTAGATTAAAAAAAGCATGTTTCTTCTTTACTGCTCTAGCTTCGGAAAAAACAGACTGCTAGACATTTAGAGACTGATCTCATTTGAACAGAATATGTGCAGACGCGCGTTGTGTGTATCAGTGTGATGTCTGATTTGGAGTAGAAACCCAGTTTGCTGCAAGCAGCAGCAGCATGCAAGAGAACCTGTAATCCATCCAGATTTTAGCCTGGGAAGCATCTGCTTGCTGTACATTCCAGGAGAGGATGAATGCTCAGAAAAAAAGAGGCACCTCGCATAAGAATTTAGAAGACAAAAATCAAGACGATGAGCAACAGCAAGGGCGCGACATGAGCCATGATAAATGCCATGCTCACCTATTTTTGTTAGTTTGTTTCTTATATCCATGTATTGACAGTCAAGACTCAAACTCTGACAGTAGTCATAGTCCAGAGTAAAGCTTGTTACGGAATCAATCCAGTGCACTTGTCTTTGGGCTCTGTGTGATGCCACAGCAGGTGTTACGGTCATTACAAGGCATCGGCGGCGCCAACCTCTCGGCCAGTCAGCAGCTGTGTGACCAGTGTGGCTCTCCCAGATTAAGAACAGCTCCAAGTCAGCTCAGATCTGTTTGAGGAAACAGCTGATGAAGCGGCAGATGGCTGTGAACAGAGATGGCATGACTAATCCAGACAGACATTACATTACATGCCAAAAGTCATCACATGAAATTACATTACAAATGGCTTTAAAGCAGAGAAGCAACATGTGAGTCTTTGGTGAATTTCACACATTTTAGGGAGTAATTTTAGCCTTTGTGATCATTAAAGACTGTTTTAGAAATCCTGTGTTTTGGATTATTTGCTCTTAAAGCTACTAGAGTGTGTAGGATTTAGTGGTGTTTATTAGCCGAAATGGAATATAGCCTTTATAAGCATCTTTTTATTGGTGTATAATTACCAGCAACAATGATTTGTTGAGTTTTTGTCAGTTTAGAATGAACGCTTCAAATGTACATGGGCGTGGGCACCCTCACAGATGCCGCCGAGTTGCATCACTCTGTTGATACAGTAGTCCAAATAGGACATACTTATTCCACGTGTGGCATTTTGTGGTGGAGTAAGAAGACGAAAATTAAATAGAAGATACATAAATCAGTGGTTGCTCGCTGATACATGTCAACTAGTTACTTGTGCAGGCAAACAACTTTGAGAACACATTTTTGTGAAATGAAGGGTCCTTTATATTGCTTATTATAAGAGAAGGCAAGCGTGCGTGAATTACCCTCTTCAAAGAAACTAAAAAGTGAAAGAAACAAAATTGGGCAACACTACTTGAAGGTATGGTCATAATAGTGACATGACACTGTAACTGTTACATGACACAGTCATGAACATGTCATAAACATTATGACCACATCATAAACATTCATCACTGCTGTCATTAAGTGCTATTCATTTTTGGAATGACAAGTTGACATTTTTTGGGTCGTCTTGATTATGACAACTTGACATGACCAGAAGTCATGTCATCAGTACAACTTCACAATAAATTTGGGATGCCCTTTTTATGACAAGTTGACATTAGTGACATAACTAGAAAATATCTTTGTCATGACAGCTTGACATGAATAATATGTGCATTTATTGTTGTTTATGGTAAGTTGACATAATGATTATTATAAACAGCTGTGCAAGGTTAGACTAATCCGAATTTCTTTATTACACTGCCATAATGGTGCCATTACAGTCAGTTTTGGGTATCTTGCTCTTATCCTATCAAACATCTATGACCAAGTGCTAGAATTGGTCTGTAACCTTACACATTTAATTATAATAATCATTATATCAACATGCCATAAACACAAAAATAGATGTATATTTTGTTAATGTCAAGTTGTCTTGATGACAGATATTTTCTGGTCATGTCACTTTGATTAATATCAAGTTGTCATAATCAAGACAACCCAAAAAATGTCACCTTGTCATAACAAAAACTGAATGACACTTAATGACAGCAGTCATAAACATGTATGACATTGACATAATGTTTGACACGTTCATGACTGTGTCATGTAACAGTTATGACAGTGTCACGTAACTATTGTGACGATACCTTCAAGTAAAGTGTTACCCAAAACCGCAAGTGACGAAAGCATAATTAAATCTGCAGATTTACCACTAAATGACACTACATCCTACACACTGTATGGACCATGAGTTGTTTGGAAAACACAAGCCTGATTTTGTTTTTTGTTTTTTTGGGGCCTGAAAATTTTGGTAATGTTTTAATGGTCGATGATATTTCTTTCTTCCATCATCAGCGAGTCAACAACAGAAACCATTTTTCTCACGTAACACAGAATAAACTAATTCATTAATACAACTAATTATCTATGCAGTATGTATTAATTGTAATTATACATTCAAATGTTTATGTATTTATTTGTTTGTTTGTTGTGCAAATGGCCCACGTCATAATCTAAAGCATAGTTTTCCCATGCTCAATCAGTAATAAAAGTGTGAAAAATGGTCAAATATTTTCCCCCGCAGTACGAGTAGAGCTTTTACATTTGAGAAGTCGGTATGTGGGTGAGACCCTGTGTACATATAGCACCTCCCCCGCCTACACACACACACACACACACAAGTGCCAGCATCTTTATCCAGTTGTTCTAAGTGAGAACGGAGCATTAAAATCGCTGCACCCACGGTCTTTTTTTTTTTTACAGAGGGGTTACGAGTGTGTTTGCTCTGAGCACTTTGAAGAATCCCAGATTTTTTAAGAAAGATGCTGTGTTGTCACTATAGCACCTTTTCAGGCAACCAGGACAAAATACATATGTCTGTTGCTTTTCAAAATCTATCACAGTAGATGAAAAAAGGTCATGTCTGAGAGCAGATTGGACAGATTAATTTTTTTCCCCACTGAAAATGCTGACACCATGACTATGAAGCAATTGTGGATGCTGTCTCTGCATGTCCATCAAAGCCATTTTTTGCAAGCAACAACTCAAAAATAACAAATGGCATCACCTTGTAATTCTCCAAAGTAAAAGAGTGTATATAAAGGATTAAGTATTTAGATGGTGGTAAATTTTGATGGGCCACCACAATCAAAAAAAGCAACTTTGCTTTGACAATAGATTTGTCTGCAACCTGCTGGATCATTAGTGGGTACTGGTTGGATTATAGAAAAGTAGGAACACTTGTGGTTGAACTTACATGTAGTTTGTCCACCACCTGGTGAATGTTGGCGGCACAGTTGCTTAGTGGTTTAGCACAGGTGCTTCACAGCAAGAAGGTCGTGGGATTGATTCTTGGCCTTTATGTCTGGAGTTTGCATGTTCTCCCTGTGTCTAAGTGCCTAAGAGTCTAAGTGGGTTTCCTTCAGGCACTCTGGTTTCCTCCCACAATGAAATAACATGCTTATTTAGTGTCTGCTCCTTTCTCTGCCCCTGACCAAGGCAGCATCTATATCTGGAGTTGGTCCCCGGGTCCCGGACTGTGGCTGCCCACTGCTCCTAGTTGTTGGATTGTCTACCTGTAATTAGGATAGGTTAAATGCAGAGGACAAATTTTGTTTTGTGTGTGTGTGTGTGTGTGTGTGTGTGTGTGTGTGTGTGTGTGTGTGTGTGTGTGTGTGTGTGTGTGTGTGTGTGTGTGTGTGTGTGTGTGTGTGTGTGTGTGTAGCAATCATAGGGAGAAATATTATGCCCATTCCCAATGAAATATATAGCAGAACAGGAAAATCAAACTTGAATTTGGCAATGTGTGGTCACGGATGACACCCCAACTTTCCATCTGTACTGCAAATTAGTGACTGTAAAATCCAAACAGCATTATGTTTGGAGTTTACAACAACATGTATTTCTAAACAAAGGTAACTCACAGTTAATGGGTTGGTGAATCTTACTTTAGAAACTTACTCCGGAAAATGAGTACACTCAACAAAAATATAAACGCAACACTTTGGTTTTGCTCCCATTTTGTATGAGATGAACTCAAAGATCTAAAACTTTTTCCACATACACAATATCACCATTTCCCTCAAATATTGTTCACAAACCAGTCTAAATCTGTGATAGTGAGCATTTCTCCTTTGCTGAGATAGTCCATCCCACCTCACAGGTGTGCCATTTCAAGATACTGATTAGACACCATGATTAGTGCACAGGTGTGCCTTAGACTGCCCACAATAAAAGGCCACTCTGAAAGGTGCAGTTTTATCACACAGCACAATGCCACAGATGTCGCACGATTTGAGGGAGCGTGCAATTGGCATGCTGACAGCAGGAATGTCAACCAGAGCTGTTGCCCGTGTATTGAATGTTCATGTCTCTACCATAAGCCGTCTCCAAAGTCGTTTCAGAGAATTTGGCAGTACATCCAACCAGCCTCACAACCGCAGACCACGTGTAACCACACCAGCCCAGGACCTCCACATCCAGCATGTTCACCTCCAAGATCATCTGAGACCAGCCACTCGGACAGCTGCTGAAACAATCGGTTTGCATAACCAAAGAAGTTCTGCACAAACTGTCAGAAACCGTCTCAGGGAAGCTCATCTGCATGCTCGTCGTCCTCATCGGGGTCTTGACCTGACTCCAGTTCGTCGTCGTAACCGACCTGAGTGGGCAAATGCTCACATTCGCTGGCATTTGGCACGTTGGAGAGGTGTTCTCTTCACGGATGATGCGAAGGAGATGTGTTGCACTGCATGAGGCAAATGGTGGTCACACCAGATACTGACTGGTATCCCCCCCCCCAGTAAAACAAAACTGCACCTTTCAGAGTGGCCTTTTATTGTGGGCAGTCTAAGGCACACCTGTGCACTAATCATGGTGTCTAATCAGCATCCTGATATGGCACACCTGTGAGGTGGGATGGATTATCTCAGCAAAGGAGAAGTGCTCACTATCACAGATTTCGACTGGTTTGTGAACAATATTTGAGGGAAATGGTGATATTGTGTATGTGGAAAAAGTTTTAGATCTTTGAGTTCATCTCATACAAAATGGGAGCAAAACCAAAAGTGTTGCGTTTATATTTTTGTTGAGTGTAATATGTGTTTTAGGATATTTGACATTATCACTTGTGGATAGTTTTACCTTGAATACTGGGGGCACCACCTATGACTGAATTATAGTGAATTATTTTTGTTGAGTATATGTTTGTGTGTGTGTGTGTGCGTGCGTGCATACACATAACCCACAAAACAGGAACTGTTGAGTAAAACCATGTCATTGATGCAAACATGTCCTTGATGAAAGAATGGAATGCACACAAGCATTTGTGTAGCATTGGCTACATCTGTGTTTTCATCCAGGCATGATATGAAATATGAGCTGGCCCACGTTTCATCCACAAGTCAAAATGAGGCCTCCTGAGCCAACACATTTATGTCCCACATTACTGTTTTGCCAGGCAATTGTTCTGTATCAGCTTTCCAAGCAACTCCAACCCACAGTCCTCTCCTGAATGATTTTGGCAGCAGGAAAAATTAGACTTTAGTTTTTGTGCCTGCAATCCAATACACATATAAAGAACACCTTCACTTGCTCACGAATGGTTGCTTTCTGATTAAATGATGTTGACTCTTTCGCTGTCTCATCACTTTCATGAAGCCACATTTGAGAGTTTCACAATTTTAAAAATGAATAAATATACTAGGGTTGCAGTGTGTGGTTTTTCTTGTATTTTACCGGTGATTAAAATCACAGTACGTAGAGTTAATCAGTTTTTTATTATCTTAAATGGAATATGGCATGCATACCATCTGTTCTTTAGTGTATAATTACATGGAACAATGAATCTACATGTTTTCACCAGCTCATAATCAGCCCTTCATATCTACATGGCAGCGGCCCCATTGCGGAGGACGCCATGTTGCAGCATCATGGTGAAACGGTAGCTCTATATATATATATATATATATATATATATATATATATATGAGCCTCCTCTTTACTAAATGTTGGCTTATATGGCAGCAAACACTGATTCTTCTCACTATTTGTATATACTGTTTTGGTTCTGCACTCAGGGCACTTTATTAGGCACACCTTGCTAATACCGGGTTAGTCCCCCTATTGCCTTCAGAACTGCCTTCATTCTTTGTGGCATAGCTTCAGCAAGGTATTGGAAACATTCCTCAGAGATTTATCAGGCATGGCTCTATCAGGTGTGGCACAAACCAGATGGACACAAATACAAGTTCACTAGACTGATAAAGTTCAGATGGTTTAATAACAGGCAGGGGTTCGGTACACACGAGGTTCAGCAGCGAGGCAAAGGTATCAAAAAGGCGCGAGGGTGAGATGTGGTACAATAAACAGGCACAGGTCAAAAACGGTGTAAGTGCTATCAGAGGCAAGGCAAAATCAAGGTCAACAAATGAGGCAGAGTCAAAATACATGCAGGCACAAACAGAGCGAGGAAAAGGGCGGTTAAGTTTACAAAGACAACGATCTGACAGTGAGCTGTGAGACTGTGAGGGCTTCAATAACGTGGTGTAATTAGAGAAACAAGATGCAGGTGTCAGTGAAAGTTCTGGAAGGGGGCGTGACTAGTGAACAAAGATATGCATGGGGCAAGATAGTGAAGGCAGGAAAACAGAGTGGAGTGATGAAAGAGACAAAGTCACGTGAAGAGTGGAAGTGGATGAAAACACTGAACAAAAAGAGTCATAGTGAGAGACGAAGACACAAGAGTTGGTGCAGGGGCAATCAAAGCTGATGAGGCAAAAACAGAAACCATGGACAGCATAAAATACAACTATGACCAGGACAGAGCATTCTTGGGATATTTCAGGGGTCCCAGGACCTGCAAGCTTCCAACCAGCAATCTGGTGTTCCAGCAAGCTGACAGCAAGCAGGAACCCCAAACAGTGGGCTGGCTTTGTATTTATACCCTTATGCTACTACAATGTTTTTCTGCTAATCTTTGGCATTGTCCTTCATCTGGGTGGTCTTGATCCCTCTATTTCGTGGCATGGTCCTGGCCACACGCGTTGTGAAATCTTCTGGCCTTGACCTGCTAAGAAATTTTGGGCAACAACTGCTAACTGAAAAACTGTCAGCATGTCACATCACACGGTTATACCACAAGAATGTTTGCACATTTCAAAATTGCACAACCTTCTAACAAACAGTTTAGTCATCTTCAGGGCCTCACTGAAACAGGGACACATCACATTTACAAGACTTTTTGAAAATAGTTATATAAGTAACATATCTTCATGACAGCTTGCTAAGAAACTAATATTTGAGCAAAAGCAAATCTTAGAACAAAAGCAAATGTAATCATAAACATAACATACCTTTAATTAGGTAGACACAATAGACAATTCAACAGCATTCAAACATATAACTCAAAAGTATTTGAATATATAAATGTCATGTAATTAACCTTAGCTATTGATCACATATTTAATAAGCATTGATAAATAATCACTATGAGCATATGAGTAATATATTCTTCAACAGCAACACGCTCTATTAATATATAAATGATGACTTATAAACACTAAAACACACTCATATATGTAACAATATATTTTTAGCTCAAAAGATAAATAATATTATGATGATACTGAATGTGGGGAAAAGCACAAAAGGTTAATGCATATTTAAGCACATAGTACCATATCACCCCAATACAGCGCTTCGCTCTCAGACTGCAGGCTTACTTGTAGTTCCTAGGGTTTGTAAGAGTAGAATGGGAGGCAGAGCCTTCAGCTTTCAGGCTCCTCTCCTGTGGAACCAGCTCCCAATTCGGATCAGGGAGACAGACACCCTCTCTACTTTTAAGATTAGGCTTAAAACTTTCCTTTTTGCTAAAGCTTATAGTTAGGGCTGGATCAGGTGACCCTGGACCATCCCTTAGTTATGCTGCTATAGACTTAGACTGCTGGGGGGTTCCCATGATGCACTGTTTCTTTCTCTTTTTGCTCTGTATGCACCACTCTGCATTTAATCATTAGTGATCGATCTCTGCTCCCCTCCACAGCATGTCTTTTTCCTGGTTCTCTCCCTCAGCCCCAACCAGTCCCAGCAGAAGACTGCCCCTCCCTGAGCCTGGTTCTGCTGGAGGTTTCTTCCTGTTAAAAGGGAGTTTTTCCTTCCCACTGTAGCCAAGTGCTTGCTCACAGGGGGTCGTTTTGACCGTTGGGGTTTTACGTAATTATTGTATGGCCTTGCCTTACAATATAAAGCGCCTTGGGGCAACTGTTTGTTGTGATTTGGCGCTATATAAAAAAAAAATTGATTGATTGATTGATTTAGGATATATTCATTCAGCATGAACATGAGAATTGAAAACAAAACCCGACATTAAAGCATAAGTGAAATCACAAATAAGATGAGCAAAATAAACTACTGATAAACAGAGGATTAAAAAAAAACCCAGTGACTACAAAATAACGCAATTAATAAAACAAGATAACTGATAAAAAGAAAATGCCATAAATAATAAATGGAACATGATCAGATAAGAAACACTGAAGATAAATAATAACAAAACCCTGTGACTAAAGCATAATATAATAAATGTGATAAACAGAATGAAACTAAGACTAAAGCAACTAAGGGAGCAGGAGTGAAAGCAAATAATAAACAATAAAGCAAAACTTAATATGTGGCAAAGAAAAGATACACAGAGACTAAAAGAAACAAAACCAATCATAACATGAACATGACAATAAAAATAAGACATGACTCAGAGGCTCAAAACACGGAAAACGGTCCAGAATCATAACAGCTGGCCCTAAAAGGGCCAGACCATGAGAAGATGTTGGTCCATATTGACAGGATAACATCATGCCATCTGTCATTCAACCAGTCTGCCCATTCTCCTCTGACCTCTGACATCAACAAGGCATTTTCAGTGTCCCCACAACAAAAATTTCTTAAATTATAGTTCTCACCAAATCGTAAACTTTTACAGCTGACATTTTTTTACTTCTTTAGTTTCCATCAAAATGAAATATAACACATTTTTAATGCCTATTTTCGATTCATATTTTCTTTTTACCACTCATGAAATCAAACTGCATGCTATGGATCGTATAGAAACAATTACATTTGACAAAACTTCACTTTTTTTTTCTTTTTTTTACTGCTCTGAGTTGCCATTAAGCAGAGGTGGGACAAAGTCACTGTCAAGTCATTCTCAAGT
Organism: Thalassophryne amazonica; assembly: GCF_902500255.1. Classification (NCBI taxonomy): domain Eukaryota; kingdom Metazoa; phylum Chordata; class Actinopteri; order Batrachoidiformes; family Batrachoididae; genus Thalassophryne; species Thalassophryne amazonica. The sequence goes on from NC_047119.1 coordinate 13,340,552, forward strand.
CATGAATCGGCAAGTCTCAAGTCCCACGTCTCAAGTCACGTCAAAAGTCAGCTTGCAAACAGTTGGTGGTCATTATGACTTGAGACTAGACTTGGGACTTGACACTTGTGACTTGCCGATTCATGACTTGAGAGTGACTTGCTGGCAGAGGTGGGACAGAGTCACTGTCAAGTCATGAATCAGCAAGTCCCAAGTCAAGTCTCAAGTCAGCTTGCAAACAATTGGTTTTAATTATGACTTGGGACTTGCTGATTCATGACTTGAGAGTGACTTGATGGTGACTTTGTCCCACCTCTGCTTGCTGGTGACTTCATCCTAAGGTACCTCCATGAGATTGTGTGCGCTATATTGACTTTGATGTTGACCGTGCCCATTGTAGTGTTTTTGGAGTCTTGTAGTGAGTGAATGGTTTCTGAACAAAACATTGAAAGATATCGCATTATTCCAGGGAGAAAACACTGCATTTCATGTGTATTTACAAAACCTAGAAATGGACTGTGCACCTGTAAGAATTTTGTGTGGATTATTTATTTGCTTTTTGAGAAAACTGGGTGTTAATCAGCTCACTTTACATAAGGTGCATGTGCAAATACACCTGAATGTATCAATGGCAAAGCTAAAAAGGTGGACCTAATTTCAGCAATAAATGTCAAACTTTACATTTGGGATCCTCACACAGTAACATTATATACAGAACTGTAATGCACCCCATGGACCAAGGAGCTATGCTGAGCATTATTTATAATATTTATGTTCTCTCTGTAATAAAAAGGATCCATATAGCAGTAATTGTCCAGACCAAGTGATGGGGGTCCACCTAGTACTACTGATGGAAAGTCAGCACAAGAAGGGGCACACAGAGATTGCAAGACCAGTGCATTACATATCTGACAATAAACCACACTCATCAGTACTTTGAAATTCAGTGACACCTACTCTAACCGTAACATATGATTCTGTGAGGTCTTGACATTTGATCACCCAGTATTGAACCACTTTGTCTTTGTCTAAAACACAATCTTCCTTTTAACCTGTTATAACCTTGACTATGAGCTTTCAGTGACACCCAAGTTCATGCGACCAATAGAAAAGTGATATTTAATATTCAAATTAGTATTAAATAGCACCCATAGGTGAATCAAACAAACCCCTCAAAGCAGGTATTTGAAATGCCCCCCCAACCCCACCCCACATATTAGGGCCAAATTTTGACTATGGCCTCAGAACAATTCACTTTGCCCATGATTGATCACCAGTCATTCCACCAAATTTGGTCCAAATCAGAACAAAAATTGAGGGATTTTGTTCATATATGGATGAATGAAGACACTGGGCTGAAAACAATACTTCTATACACAATGCCACTTCACACAGGTATAACCATGATAGCTTTCTGTTAATAACACATTTAAATTCTAAAGATCTGTACCCAAAACAGACTTTGAGAAACTTGCCAGTGTGTTTGTCTACAACAGAGAGGATTACTGCAGTAATCTCAACACTAGAGCTCATTCAGAATACTACAGCAAGATTCCATAGACGCATACACCAACGTATAACTTTGTCAATAAAATCCCTCCTGTAGTTCCCAGTATAAAACAGAGCTATTTTCAAAATTCTCCAGATTCTCTTTAAAGTGCTCATCAGACTGGTACCAAAGACCCCATGCTGCTAACGTCACTCATGTGATAAGCATTGGGATGGGCAAAATAGGCTCGCTGCAGGTGCAGAAATGTGCAAAAAATTACTAATGCCTTTCTTCACCTTCACTTATTTTCAACTTTCTGGTTGAAAGGATACATATTCAGCACATGACTGCATGAACTGACATGGACAAAAAGGATATTTCATTCTGCAGATTTTCATTGGCACCAAAAAAGGTGAGCAAAATAATTAGCAGTTACGCAGTGGGAGATAGGAGATACTGTCAACATTTAAGGATATTTACTGAATATTTTTCTACCGCTAAACTATTCTTATTAGTGATGCCAGCAGAGGTGTACATTCTTGTGACAAATTTGGTCTTGATGTAATTATTTGTGTGTGTGAGTAACCTATCTGCTGCACCACAAATCCAATTTTGATCAAATGTGGTGTATAGATTGGGGTCATGGATATAAAGAAGTGATTTGATTTGGGTTGGGATCGATCAGTGATGAATTTCAAAGGACAAGTTCACATTTCTTTCCCCATGCTAATAAGAGTTTATCGAAATGGATAAACATATATTATTGTTAGTGAAGCTAACTGTTGAAAAGCACATGTAAAATTGAATCTACATGCCTGACACTTACATGTGGGTGTGACGTCGCCGTTATCAGGTTTGGTGGACAGAGATGTCTGGGCACAATTGCAGGACTTGACAGCATAGCTCTGGTTTTTAAAAACGTTTACTAAAGAATTCAGTGGGGTCTGGTACACAGCAAGGCAGTCCAAAATCAGCAAACAAATCCAAAACATCAGACGTAAGGCATGGACGGTATAAACAGGCAGGTGGTCAAAATACAACGTGGTAGCAGCACTAGGAAACACAGAAAACAGAGCTGGAAACAAAGGCACAAGGCGCAACAATCTGGCAGGGAACTAGTGCAACCAGTGGAGCTTAAATACACCCAGGTGATAAGCTACAGATTAGAAACAGGTGTGTGGAAAGTTTTAGAACAGGGTGTGGCGAAGACAGAGTGTAACACCCACCACCAAGCACCAAGAGAGATGGACAAGAGAGATAGGGACAGACAAAGCCCAAGCAAGAAAAACCCAGCAAGTGGAGTCACATGCAGAAAAACAAACTCAAACCTAAGCAACTTTAATCTAGTTCATTTTTTTCTTTACTAGCATCAGAAAATTTAGATAAGGTTGAAAAGGAGGTATCAAGGGCTCAGCTGTACGTGTGTGTATGTGTGTGTGTGCACAAATGAAAGAAGTATGGCCTATTAGAGACACGCTTTCTTTGATAAATTCACACATTCTTCATATGTGATAATTGCTCTTTCTTTACAATATTTGCAGTATTTGATTAGTTAATTAGAAGATAAAATCAGTGTTTAAGGAGCAGCTCCTCTGCTTGTTAAAAAGCTGTATATTGTGCGCTCACAATTTCAATTTATTTTATTTGTGCACCACCAAATTACAGCAAAGCTATGCACAATTTCTCCAGTCTCAGCCAAAGAAACCTGTATGTTCTTCTGCATTGTCTGGGTGTCTTGGTGGCTTTCCTCACTCTTCTCCTTCTTGCATAGTCACTCAGTTTTTGAGAACTGTCTGGTCCATACAGATTTGCCATGAAGTGCCATACTGTTTGTATATATTCATAATTGAGGTTAAAAAAAAAGGCCAAGACATATTCAGTGACTTGGAAATGTTCATGTATCCATCCCTTGACTTGTCTGAAGAAAACTGTCAATAAAACTGATGATTTAATTTCTATTTCAATTTAATTTCCATTTATTTTCACTTATATAGCTCCAAATCACAACAAAGTTGCCTCAAGGCACATCACGCAAGTAAGGTCTAACCTTACTATTAAAGGTGTTATACCAAAGAGTTCCATTACTTATGCAATCCATCATCTCGGCTTTTATATTTTTAATTAATTCATATCAAGTTGTAGAGATATGGTTTTAGTTTAAATTTAAGGAAGATAATTTTTGATTTTTGTTTTTTTTTGTTTTTTTTTGTATTTGAAAGGGCATAAACAAATTAAAATGTTTGAAATAGCAAGTGTTCCAAAACTTTTGGAAGGCAGTGTATAAATAAATATGATGCATCAGTGTAACAGGCTTTGAAAAGTGCTGTCCATTTGCCATTCCATTAACCACAGGTTACCTTCAGACAGATCAGGACACAGGATAATTCTGTGGAGTGGGTGGATGGTGGAATGCAGTACCAGTGCAGTACCAATTCTGGCCTGATTATGACTCAGTGAGGTGGTTAAAAAAAAACAAAAAAAAACTGCAATTTTAAGTTCAAATACACAGATGAGTTTGATTCAGTCGATCTAATCTACAATACATTTATTGTCTGGCTGAACTGTAATATTCACTTCTCTTATGCTGTATCCGCACCTTTGCATATTGGGTGTTGCAATAAATCAGTGTCATATGATTTTTACAATAACTGCTAATGTAAGTAAATATACTGCTCTGAGCCTTCAGCTGATGTAACTGTCATTTTTCATCTTTGACGCTGATTTTCTTCTAATTGTTCCTGTCTATGACAGTAATGGTACTTTTTAAAACTCTCACTAATTACGTTTGATTAAATCTAATTTGGAAATACCCACGGAGATGCAGTATCTAAGAGGTTTCTTGACTACATGCATCTGTGAGTAAGTAGACAGTGCCAGTTTTACAAGTGTGTTAAATAACAAACATTATGGCATGTGGCAAAATGCATAATTTTATTTGCAGAAATCTGAAATTCCACAAGTGTTACACCATCTTGAAAAAGCTGGTGTTCATCTGATGTGAAACTGACCAATGATGCATCATATGCACTCTTATTACTACCAACGTATGTCCAATTTGTTTAATGATGGAGACTAGTTGTACAAAGTGTGTGACAGAATGTGTATCTTTCAGATGGTTATACCGCTCCTGGGCCCAAATGTAGATTAATATAAGCGACTCATCTGCTGCACATAATTTCAAATGCATCTGGGGAATGCACATCTGTCGAGTATAATGATCAAGGTGCAAGCATCCTTCCCATAAGACAGATGAACTGACAGAAACTGATCCTGCTGAGTGGCCATCTGTCTGGACTGGTAAGATAGAGTGATGTACATCTATGGAGCTCCATCAAATCAAAAATACAGCACTGTTAAAACTGAACATTCTACCAGATTTGATATCGAGATATGGATTATCTGGAGCTTTCAATCATGTGTGCGTCACACATGCAGGTCATGTCAGGTCTGAAAACCTGCACTGGTGCCATGTGTTGACATATCCACCACACCACAGAATCACCTTGGGTCATTGATGCCAACAATCCAAGCAGAGAACAGGTCCATCCCCAACTGTTGAAATGAACCATTGTCTGCTGCAGCCAAGTGAAACATGGGAGTCACCTTGGCTTTCTCCAAATGCTAGTGTCTTCAACATTGAGTCACCTGCATGTCAGATTGCATCCAGAGAAGCACACCACATGCCCATAATGACAAAAGTGCCTCAAGCACACAGGCGACAGTGGTAAGGAAAAACTCCCTCTGATGATATTGAGGAAGAAACCTCAAGCAGACCAGACTCAAAGAGGTGACCCACTGGTTAGGCCAGTTGCATGGTTTTTACAAAGTTTCACTGAAGAAGCCAAAATCAGAACATCTGCTGCATCAACTTCAGCCATGGCATCTTGCAGTCAGTCCAGCATCCCGTGCTTGGTAGCCGCCAATCCCACGTGACACCCTCTGCAACTCGGACAGAGAGGAAAAAGAGCACATTCACTTGGCTGGAAAAACCATACCCAAGGTATAATTCATCAGCAGTAAATCCACAGGAAAGCAGAGAAAATACCAAGGTGATTGCCGGTTGCTAGACATAAGCTTCACTAACAGACCCAGAATTTAGATAAAGTTGAGACCGAGACCTATTCCGTTACTAATAAAATTAATTTAAAAGATCAGGAAGCATAGTTCCATAATATGCCAGTATGCTAACCATACAAGAAGGAAAATAAATGCATCTTAAGTTTGGACTTGATTGCCTCTATAGAATCAGACTCTTTTATCTCCATAGGGAGATAAAACAGTCTGATTTATCTCATAGGGAGATCACAAAACAGGTCCACAATAAGAGCAGACTCTGCAGCCTGCAGACTTTTATTCACCCAGGTGCAGGACACAAAGTAGTCCTGTACCCTGAGAATGCAGAGTCCGGACCGGTACATAGGGCTATCACAATACAGGAAGCATAATGACCATACAGACTTGAACCTTCATTCTCCTGCAAAGGTATCTGTATCATCAAAGACTTCTACTGAGAGACCTCAAGACTCCATAAGCTCTTCAAAGGCATATCTAGATACCAGTTGTCGGTGTCACCAACCGAACGCCCCCCCCCCCCAAAAAAAAAAATCGGTCCGCCCTGCCTTCACTACGCATACGTCATTTTGGAGCTTTCACCTAATTTCTGCTTAAAACTGCACTTCTGCCATCATCTATCTCAGCGACAGATATCTGATATCATTTCCACATACATTCAGCATTATTTCAGAATAAAAGATGGGGGAAGTGATAAGAGCACCGCAGTAGCAAATCACTCAGACGTGCTACTGCGCCTACATCAGTTTAGAGCATCAGTCATGACTAACCAATTATTGCCTCATTTCTGGTGGTTAATAATCACTTTATTCACTTTGATCGCTTTGGGTGTAGCAAGATCATCTCAGATGTGTTGCTGTGCTTTGTATGCTGCTTACTACTGACTCATTTTGTCAAGTGAAGTAAAAACATGGGAACTAGAGTTAGTATTAATAACTGACACAAAAGACTTGCATGTGTGTTGTCTTACCTGTTGAGCAGATATCCATCAAAATGTTCTTGTAACATTTGTCCATATTTTTGTCTTTCCAATAGGATTTCTGGTGAATTGTGTCCGTTTGCTGTACCTGTTCATGTCTGTTTCCATTTTATATTGTCTTTGGCACTGCGGTGATAGGCACATTTCTGAGTGGTTAGAGCTGTCAGTTATAATTCAGAGGGTCACTGTTTTGAATCCCTCTCAGACAAATGACTGGAAAATATTCTGTCAATCTGACAGCAATTTGGGACCTGACTCTCTTTCAAGTTGGGGAATGTGAAGTGAAAGGAGAGGAGATGGGCACCAACATTCACCACTCATGCCATATCCTAGAAACAGTGTGACTCTAACGTATACTGCACCTATGGCCATCAGGCTACAAGACTACCCAAACATAGCTTTTGGCACTTTCAGTAATAATTAGTGGCTTGGTAGTTAGTACTGTTGCGTTGCCTCAATAAGGTCTTGGGATCACTTCTCTTCTGGGTCCATATTCACAAAGATTGAGTCCTCTCAGAGAACTCCAAACATAGCCTAAAGAGTCCTACCATGGAATCTTCACTTAAGAGTGACCCAAGACGTTTCTGAGAGCAACACTGAGCAAGGAGTGGACAGAAATTTTTATCTTTGTGAAGAGGCGGGGTTGACCCCATTGTGAGGAGGTGGGGTTGAACCCATTGTGAGGAGGTAGGGTTGACCCAATTGCTAGGTATGATGCAGTCTTCTGCTGTGATTGGTTGTCACAAAAATGGAAAGAAAAACAAACAAATGCGCTCCACACTCCTACTTATGGACAGTAAAATCAACTGACCATATACATAACTGTACTGAATATACCTGAACTGTATTAACAAATGTATAATCGTGAAAATAACTGAATGTCATGATGATGAAACTCAGCAAAATTAAATGAATATTTAGACAGTTTCAAAATGTTTGAACATACCTCATTCACATGCTGATTATTATATTGATTAGCTTATTGTTATGTTTAATCCCCATGCTGGTAATTGCACACATGCGATGAGTGTGACAAGCGCTGATATGTGCTGCAGTCCAAATTGAGAGCGGAGACTGCAGCACACAAGCGAAGTTCTTCTCAAACAGGTGAGTGTTGTAAGCTACGCTGTGTGGGAAAATTAAGCTCATTCCTGATAAGGTCAACCACAAACATTATCCCTGCACCATCAAGCTTGTAGTGTGTTACTGAATCACTGCCATTCAACATACAGAGAATATCAATCAATCAATCAACTTTTTTCTTATATAGCGCCAAATCACAACAAACAGTTGCCCCAAGGCGCTCCATATTGCAAGGCAAGGCCATACAATAACCATGAAAAACCCCAACGGTCAAAACGACCCCCTATGAGCAAGCACTTGGCCACAGTGGGAAGGAAAAACTCCCTTTTAACAGGAAGAAACCTCCAGCAGAACCAGGCTCAGGGAGGGGCAGTCTTCTGCTGAGACTGGTTGGGGCTGAGGGAAAGAACCAGGAAAAAGACATGCCGAGAAGGGGGGCAGAGATCGATCACTAATGATTAAATGCAGAGTGATGCATACGGAGCAAAAAAAGAAAGAAACAGTGCATCATGGGAACCCCCCACAGTCTACGTCTAAAGCAACATAACCAAGGGATGGTCCAGGGTCACCCGATCCAGCCCTAACTATAAGCCTTAGCGAAAAGGAAAGTTTTAAGCCTAATCTTAAAAGTAGAGAGGGTATCTGTCTCCCTGATCTGAATTGGGAGCTGGTTCCACAGGAGAGGAGCCTGAAAGCTGAAGGCTCTGCCTCCCATTCTACTCTTACAAACCCTAGGAACCACAAGTAAGCCCGCAGTCTGAGAGCGAAGCGCTCTAATGGGGTAATATGGTACTACGAGGTCCCTAAGATAAGATGGGACCTGATTATTCAAAACCTTATAAGTAAGAAGAAGAATTTTAAATTCTATTCTAGAATTAACGGGAAGCCAATGAAGAGAGGCCAACACGGGTGAGATATGCTCTCTCCTGCTAGTCCCCGTCAGTACTCTAGCTGCAGCATTCTGAACCAACTGAAGGCTTTTTAGGGAACTTTTAGGACAACCTGATAATAATGAATTACAATAGTCCAGCCTAGAGGAAATAAATGCATGAATTAGTTTTTCAGCATCACTCTGAGACAAGACCTTTCTGATTTTAGAAATATTGCGTAAATGCAAAAAGGCAGTCCTACATATTTGTTTAATATGCGCTTTGAATGACATATCCTGATCAAAAATAACTCCAAGATTTCTCACAGTATTACTAGAGATCAGGGAAATGCCATCCAGAGTAACGATCTGGTTAGACACCATGCTTCTAAGATTTGTGGGGCCAAGTACAATAACTTCAGTTTTATCTGAGTTTAAAAGCAGGAAATTAGAGGTCATCCATGTCTTTATGTCTGTAAGACAATCCTGCAGTTTAGCTAATTGGTGTGTATCCTCTGGCTTCATGGATAGATAAAGCTGGGTATCATCTGCGTAACAATGAAAATTTAAGCAATACCGTCTAATAATACTGCCCAAGGGAAGCATGTATAAAGTGAATAAAATTGGTCCTAGCACAGAACCTTGTGGAACTCCATAATTAACTTTAGTCTGTGAAGAAGATTCCCCATTTACATGAACAAACTGTAATCTATTAGACAAATATGATTCAAACCACCGCAGCGCAATGCCTTTAATACCTATGACATGCTCTAATCTCTGTAATAAAATTTTATGGTCAACAGTATCAAAAGCAGCACTGAGGTCCAACAGAACAAGCACAGAGATAAGTCCACTGTCCGAAGCCATAAGAAGATAATTTGTAACCTTCAATAATGCTGTTTCTGTACTATGATGAATTCTAAAACCTGACTGAAACTCTTCAAATAGACCATTCCTCTGCAGGTGATCAGTTAGCTGTTTTACAACTACCCTCTCAAGAATCTTTGAGAGAAAAGGAAGGTTGGAGATTGGCCTATAATTAGCTAAGATAGCTGGGTCAAGTGATGGCTTTTTAAGTAATGGTTTAATTACTGCCACCTTAAAGGCCTGTGGTACATAACCAACTAACAAAGATAGATTGATCATATTTAAGATTGAAGCATTAAATAATGGTAGGACTTCCTTGAGCAGCCTGGCAGGAATGGGGTCTAATAAGCATGTTGATGGTTTGGATGAAGTAACTAATGAAAATAACTCAGGCAGAACAATCGGAGAGAAAGAGTCTAACCAAATACCGGCATCACTGAAAGCAGCCAAAGATAACGATACATCTTTGGGATGGTTATGAGTATTTTTTTCTCTAATAGTCAAAATTTTGTTAGCAAAGAAAGTCATGAAGTCATCACTAGTTAGAACACGGCGACTGGCCAGTGCCGTGTTCCTGTGCAGACAGTGTACTCCAGCACCATCTGGTCCATCACATCCACGCTGCACTTTATAGTGTTGTAAAGGGTGATGATATTTGGCTTCCTTTTGGTGGTATTCTCAGTCTGAACCACGCTGTGCATGCTGTTGAGAATGTAGATGACCTTCTTCCGTTTGGGTGCATACACCATCAGTATGGCACCAGTGGTTGAAAACACCTGAGAGATGAATTCATTGCGGTCCCTCTGTCGAGTTGATTGTGGAATTTCTTGGCTAATCTTTTTGACTGTGCCAAGGATGGTGGTTTTCTGGCTAAGTAGTCGTCATGCAAGTGACAGTGATGTGAAGAAATTGTCCGTGGTAACATTTCTGCCCTTGTCCAGGAATGGTTCCATCAGCCTCATAACTACATTCTCAAACAGTCTCTCCTCACTGGGACGACTGGGGTCCTTGCAAAGATGTGGGAGGACATTGCAGATGTACTTAGATTTCAAGTCACAAGCCACCCAAAACTTGATCCCAAACTTGTCAGGTTTTTTTACAATGTACTGAAGGAAACAGCAGCAAGTCTTTGACAGGAAAAGCTGTTTGTCAATGGTGATGTGTCGACCAGGGTTGAAGGATGTGATGCAGTTGGTGACAAACGATCCCCACACACCTGAAATTGCAGCAAACTTATCAGTCTTTGCTCGCTCACTGTTGGTGTCCCTGTCATCAAAGCATAGGTGACGCATGATGTCTTGGAAGAGTTTTCAGGACATAGTTCCAATGATCTGTGGGTTTCCCAGGTTTGCTGACCAGCAGTCACGCAGTGATGGAACCTTGGTCAGCCCCTGCAAGATGACAGTAGCAATAAATGGACCATTTCCAATGCCTGTTGAGTGCTGAATCTTCTCTGCATCTTTGTTCCTTGGAGAGGCGGTTCATATGCAACAGAATTCTTGAGGGTGGGAAATAGCCACAACACTGTGTGCTGTTCTTTGCATCCCTTTGTGCCTGTCATGGTTTGTGGTGGCCTGGCACTGAAGGTTGTAGGAGGCATAAGCAGAGTCACAGACACAGGTGTAGGATTAAGAAAAATGGCTTTATCTGGTAAGCAGCCAACAGGTTCAGTACACAGGATATCAGTCAATGTAATGGAGGTACAGGCAGGTAGCAAGCTGAGGCAAAGTCCAAAAACAAGCAAAGTTCCAAATACACGGTGTCAACGACTTAACAGGGCTGAGGCAGAGCCAAAGTCCAGAGATTAGACGAGGCAGAGATCAATAACATAAGCAAGGTCAGAAATACTACAAGACTAAACAGGATGAAGGTGTGAGGCTGGAAAGTGCAAAAATACAACAATCTGGTGAGGGACTGTGAGACTGTGAGGGCATAAATACTAGTAAAAAAATCAGGGTGTGAAATGAGGAATAGATGTGCAGAAGGTGCTAGAAGGGGGCGTGACCAGGGAAGACAAACATAAGTGCAAGAGTGTGCAGTAAGACAAAAGCAAAGTGAACTGGGGCAAGATAATTAAGTGATAGAAAACCCAACGGTGCAAAACGTGACATGCTTGACAAACCATAATAAACGCGAAGAAAACAAAGGGGCAAAACTAAGAACTAAGGTGGTGAATCAAAGAGTGGAAAACCAGAAAACTAATGATAATAACTAAAACTAGAGAAGACCTAATACAAGGAAAGTGAATACAATAAACATGACAAAACAAACTGCCTGAATATTAAATAAATGATAAACAAAAATGGGCAGCACGGTGGCTTAGTGGTTAGCACTGTTGCCTCACAGCGAGAAGGTCATGGGTTCAATTCCCGTGGACTTTCTGTGTGGAGTTTGCATGTTCTGTTCTGTCTATGTTGAGTGGGTTTCCTTCGGGGGCTCCGGTTCCCTCCCACAGGTGGATTGGAATCTTTAAAATTGTCCGTAGGTGTGTGTGTGGGTGTGTCTGTGTTTGTTTGTCTATTTGTGGCCCTGTGACAGACTGGCATGCTGTCCTGGGTGTACCCCGCCTCGCGCTCTATGACTGCTGGGATAGGCTCCAGCCCCCCGCAACCCTTAATTGGACTAGTATTGGACTAGTAGGACTAAGCGGTAGAAGATGAATGAATGAATGAATGATAAATAAAAACAAAACCAGGGACTATGGAATACAGGTAATGCAATGAATGACTAAACCACAAATAAATGATAAACAGTAGATTAAAATGGTAACAAAAGCATTACACAAAGTAAAAAAATGAACAGAACCAAACCAAGACAAATGACAATGTATAATGATATGAAAAGTAAAACCATAAAATCCTCAGTGGAAGCCTAGACCCAAATAACGGGAAAACCCAGACATGAACCCTGGGAAGGGGCAGATCCTGACAGTGCCAGGTGGAAGATTGGGGCAACAATTTGGCAGTAACTGGCAGGTGGAAATCCAGATGTTCCATTATTTTCAATGAGTGGTTGATGGAAAAATTCCACCACCTCTGGCTGTGGACACTGTGAAAAGTTAAATATTTTCAATTTTTGCTGATTACCACAGCAACAAGGACAAAATCAATGTTGTTTTATCTTTCATGAAGAGGAAAAACAGGCTGCAAGAGATGGATAATTTGAGTGCAGAGAGTCACTTGATTTTAAAAAGGTAAATGTGAATAATTTTCAGAAAGGAATTAATTTATATATAATATAAATTTACTTTTTAAGGTGCCATCAGTGCCAGGGGTTTTTGTTTTAAACTAACACTGTGTAAAACAGTAAAACTGTTGTATGTTTCAATTAAGTAAATTTATTCCATGCTGTTGTTATTTAAAAATAGCAAAAGAAAGAAATTGTTATAATGACCACTGTGATGTTTTTGTTCGTTTTTTTTTTTTTTTTGCACCAACATGTGAATGCAGCATTGGAGCCTCAGGGTAGTCTCTTGATTTTACCATGCCTTAAGAAGTTCCTCTTTAAAGGTTCATGCTTTTATTATAATGGCTATGTGTTGCATGTCAAAATGTCCAGAACAATGATAGCTTTCTGAATGTGACACCTTTGTCTAGAACACTGGAATCAATAATTTGTAGAAATGTGATGTAAAGTTGATCAGGATACAGAAGAGCATCATTATGCTTTGAAGGGTTAAACCACAAACAACAAATTTTCTGCCTGCTTTTGCCTAAAGCCTAAAATTTGGTCCAGTGGGATCTGCAAAATGACATTTGATGAGTTGCACCTTGTTGGGAAAGGGAAGCATTTCATATTCTTATAATGGCTATTCCAAATTTAATGAAGTCAAAGGCAGTAGATATTGTATGATGTTGAGTTGTGGAATGTTCATCTAAAACTCATTTCCAGCAGACACAATGTTGGCTCATTTAATCCAAATAACCACTGTATTACTGCCACACCCATAAAATGAATCATTCGTTTTCGTCAGATGGTTCCTTTACCAGCCTCTGTTACCTCGCGTGTACACGCATACATGCACATAGTGTTCTGTCTGACAGAAGGAATTGTTTATATCCATGAGATTAAATGTGCCCACTGTGAAACTGCAGAGATAGAAAATTAGATTTCTGATAGACATCACTGCCATGTAACTTAGTTTATGGATTTAATCTGTTTAGAAATAGACAGTACTTTGTGTTCATAGTACACCATCAACTAGTCTGTCTCATCCATCCAAAATGTAACAGAGGCAAAAATGTTATAATAGAAGGATGGATAATTGTTTACAAGCATAAAATGTGGCAGAATCAGCTCCTGCTCTGTCAACCTAGATTAACATCTTGCATCGAAATGTGATCCTTTGCTCTCCAGTCACACATGCATCCATCACACAGTGGGGTGTCTTCACAGTGTTCACTATTTTACCCATCTGTCATGGAGCATCCAGAGCCAGATGGCTGAGGTTCCTCCTGCCAGGCTGCACAACACCTGGCACATTATGACTTTGATGCGAGTCTCCAGCCTTCACCTGGATCCATGCTCCACACCTTCCAGCGATACCAAGGTCCTAGCAATACTCAGGTACACGCATTTTTGTTTGGTTCTGGTGCGCTGACTTCAGCTTCGGAGTGTGAGCAATTGTGCGTGGATGTATTGCCTGGTGTTCCGTTGGATGGTAGTCTTAGCTGGGTCATCGGCCTGCCCTTTCTGTGGGGTTTGTGCCCTGTTAAAGCGTTGGCCTTGAGAGCAGAGGATCCTCGGTTCAAATCCCAGCCTGACCGGAAAATCACTAAGGGTCATTCGGCAAGGTCCTTAATCCCCTAGTTGCTCCCGGTTTGTAGTGAGTACTTTGTATGTCAGCACTCTCACATCAATGTGAATATGAGGCATTATTTGTAAAGCACTTCTAGCGTCTGATCCAGATGGAAAAGCTCTATATAAATGCAGTCCATTAACCAGTTATGTCAGGGGTTCTATATCTTGCGCTCTCAGGTTTGATTTGGCTTTGAATGTACAGCAGAGCATCTCCATGGTGTGGTTATATACCATGGGTTCCTCCCCTGTATGTGTCCTAACATCTCAATCTCACCTTTTTGACTTTCCAATCATCCTGTGTGCTGTCCATCTGAAATGATCATTGATGGGAGATGATGGTGGTTAGGAACTCCACATTAGAAATATTACGAGGACTGCTTTCTTTCACCTGCGAAATATAGTGAAGATTAGTCCCATCCTGTCTATGGCTGATGCTGAGACCCTGATCCATGTGTTTGTCTCTTCTAGACTGGTCTACTGCAGTGTTCTATTTTTTGGTTTACCTCAGTCCAGCATTAGGGCTTTCAAATTGGTTCAAAATGCTGCTGCCAGACTTTTGACACAAAGCAGAAAGTTTGACCACATTACACCCATTTTGGCATCTCTTCACTGGCTTTCTGTCCCAGTGAGATCAGATTTTAAGGTTCTGCTACTAGTCTATAAAATTGTTCACGGACTGGCACCTCCCTACCTAGCTGACCTAATTAAACCTTACGTACCGGCCCGGGCTTTGCATTCTCAGGGTGCAGGACTATTTAGTGTCCCTAGAATCAATAAAAAGTCTGTGTGTCATAGAGCTTTCTCTTATCGTGCCCCTGTTCTGTGGAATGATCTCCCTGCGTCAATTAAACAGTCAGATTCTGTGGAGACTTTCAAGTCCAGACTTAAGACTCATTTATTTTCCCTTTCACATGGCTACCATGCTGGTATAGTTTTGTTTTACCCTTTTTACTTTTAATTAATTTTATTAGGAAACGGAAGGTGCCGTGGCCTCAACTTTACTTAAATTTGGGGTCTTTTAGTGAAGCTTAGGGCTCGTGGCCAGCAATCACCTTAGTATTTCTTCTGTTGTCTTGTTGTTTTATGCTAGCAAATTATACAGTATACCTTGTCTTTCTGATGATGCGTGATTCTGTTTTTTCTCTCAGTTTAAGGTGCAGCTCCATCCAGAGATGGAAGTTGTATTTGTGCTGGTGACCCTCTTGTCCTGTGCAAGCAGCATTTCCTGTATATTCGTTTTGTGAATTGTTCTGTAATTTATGTCTGTAGCATGGCCCAAGCACAGGGTCACCCCTTTGAGTCTGGTCTGCTTGAGGTTTTTTCCTCAGAGGGAGTTTTTCCTTACCACTGCTGCTTTGGGTGTTGGTAAGGTTAGACCTTACTTATGTGAAGTGCCTTGAGGCAACTCTGTTGTGATTTGGCACTATATAAATGAAAGTAAATTGAAAATGATTGTCTCCTGTACACTTGCAACTACGAACAAGCTGATTTTGAGTTTTAACACCACAATCGCTTCTGGTAGCATCAAAGGCAACTACAGACCCAAACAATGAGTCAGCACTTCTGTCTTTGAGATCCCCTGCTCACTGCTGGAAGCTCCTGTTTACTACATAACTTCCAGCAGCAAAACAGTTGAGAGGAGCCACAAAGCTCAACCCTCTATTCAATAACAGTGTTGCCATGAGGCATAGGTCTTGGAAAAATAAAGCAGTGCTGACTTGTGGTTTGGCTTATAAATAAAATTAATACTGATAGAATAACTCCATTAATGTCAATTCTGTCATTTGTACAAAATTAAAATATAACATATGTCTTTTGATGTTGAATAATGCACTCATTCTGAAGTTTTGTAACAAACACAGACACATGGCAAAGGATTATGGGCAAAATATGCCTCCGCTAACACTGATTGGTTGACTCATTCATTCTATGTAAACCAAGATGTTCATGTGAGGTGTGTCGTGTGTTGGTGTTTACAGATAAATGTGCCATTTTTTATTTGTTAAAAAAAAAAGGCATTTAAAAAAAAAATCCAAGTTGTAATTAGATAACTGTCTGATAACCGGTGTGAAAATAAATAGAACACTGCCAACTAATGGACGCTCAGTACTAGGGTGAATACTGCCATGAACACTACTGGCCAGTAGATGGCAGTACAGACCGTGAAAACTTGCCAAAACAAAATTCAAGATAATCCGTGTCTGCTACATTTAAGATTTAATAATTTAATAATTTAATAAATGCAAACTGAATTTCAGACATCTTTTATATATATATATTTATTTATTTATTTATTTCTCTTGAACAAAGACGACAGTGTTTGACATAAGCAGGACTCTAATAGCAAAGAATCGATTACTATGATTGCAATTGAAAATAATTGAGGAGCAACCTGAGCTGCTTCTGGCATTTTTACATAAAACAAACACAATAACAACATCTATAAACCCAGAGAATATATTCACAAGAGGTTTAGGCACAATATAGAGTTTAATCTCAAATGCATTTCTTCTGTCGTAAATGTAATGAGGTATCTGTAATGCACCTGGGCACAGCATGTCCACGCTAAAACCTTCAAAATTTGTGTGTTACTTTAAAACTAAAACATAATCTGATATTTTCACTTTATAAAACTTTAGACGTGACGTTAATTTAAATAACGTGTCCAAAATTAGTTTGGTTAAAATTTTAACCATAAGTTAAAAATGTATGCCTCTGGATGACTTGGGTGATATTGCTAGCGTATCAGTATGGGGTCAAAAGAAATGAGCTCTTTTCTTTTTTGTGACCAGTTCTCCTTTGCCTGCAGAGGATAAAGCGGTTTATTTTAGAACCAGCTCTCCTTTGTTTATGGATGATAGAACTGCACATCTACTATAAACATTTAACAGGTAGGTACTTAATTGATTTTAGATTACATAGATGTTTGTAACTATTCAGCTTTGTTTACCATGTCTGCAAAAATACGTTAGCTGTCTAAAAATTATTGGACCAAAACTTATCGAAAGATAATTAGTCCGATGACAGTTTTCAAAGTTATCTGAAAAGCTAATCCGATAATGAAAACATTATCTTTGATAATTAGCAGTTAGCGGATTAGCAGAACTGTGCCCACCACTGGTGAGTGAGATCCAAAATTGTTTTTGTGAGGGTAGGAAGGGGTCCTCTACTGCCCTCTTGTGGCTTGGAGGTTAAAAGCTTTGTAAAATTTACAGCTATGATCGATTTCAATCTCAGTGATATGCAACACTGCTTGTTCAAAGAGAAAATTTAGATACAGCCTCATCTTTCTGAAATTATTATTATTCTCAGAGCCCCATACCACTTGAGTGCCTAGAACAAGAACATGTTTCATTGGAAAATGCTTTCATGCACATATAAGAGGTACATTACAATCAAAAGGGGATGACATGGCATGAGAATAATTTCTGACCTCCTTGTCCTTCAGTAAACTTTGTCTCAGCAGTGTATATGTAAATCCTGAGCCTGTTTTAAACCTGAACATACTTTCTAATAGTTTCTGCAAAATGTAACACGTCTTTACTGCCACTTATGCATGGGGCCTTCGATCACAAACCATATCATGAAATTGATAGTATGACAAATGGAAGACCTATTGATTAGTGAAGAATTGGACCTGGGGAGGTGATGGTCTTGTGGTTAAAGCATTGGGCTTGACACCAGAGGATCCTAGGTTCAATTCCCAGCCTGACCGGAAAATCACTAAGGGCCCTTGAGCAAGGTCCTTAATCCCCTAGTTGATCCCGGTGTGTACCTTGTATGGCAGCACCCTCACATCAGGGTGAATATGAGGCATTATTTGTAAAGTGCTTTGAACGTCTGATGCAGATGAAAAAGTGCTGTATAAATGCAGTCCATTTATCCTCGCCAGTAGAATGACTTTGTTACTGTGCAAAGTGTTTTCATGCAGACATTGTTCTCATTCCAGCTATAGTTATATTGTTCAGATTTTTAAATCAAATCAAATCAACTTTATTTATATAGCGCCAAATCACAACAAACAGCTGCCCCAAGGCGCTTTATAGTGTAAGGCAAGGCCATACAATAATTACGGAAAAAATCCAACAGTCAAAACGACCCCCTGTGAGCAAGCACTTGGCGACAGTGGGAAGGAAAAACTCCCTTTTAAGAGGAAGAAACCTCCAGCAGAACCAGGCTCAGGGAGGGGCAGTCTTCTGCTGGGACTGGTTGGGGCTGAGGGAGAGAACCAGGAAAAATACATGCTGTGGAAGAGAGCAGAGATCAATCACTAATGATTAAATGCAGAGTGGTGCATACAGAGCAAAAAGAGAAAGAAACACTCAGTGCATCATGGGAACCCCCCAGCAGTCTAAGTCTATAGCAGCATAACTAAGGGATGGTTCAGGGTCACCCGATCCAGCCCTAACTATAAGCTTTAGCAAAAAGGAAAGTTTTAAGCCTAATCTTAAAAGTAGAGAGGGTGTCTGTCTCCCTGATCTGAATTGGGAGCTGGTTCCAGAGGAGAGGAGCCTGAAAGCTGAAGGCTCTGCCTCCCATTCTACTCTTACAAACCCTAGGAACTACAAGTAAGCCTGCAGTCTGAGAGCGAAGCGCTCTATTGGGGTGATAGGGTACTACGATGAGCCTGATTATTCAAAACCTTATAAGTAAGAAGAAGAATTTTAAATTCTATTCTAGAATTAACAGGAAGCCATTGAAGAGAGGCCAATATGGGTGAGATATGCTCTCTCCTTCTAGTCCCCGTCAGTACTCTAGCTGCAGCATTTTGTATTAACTGAAGGCTTTTCAGGGAAGTTTTAGGACAACCTGATAATAATGAATGACAATAGTCCAGCCTAGAGGAAATAAATGCATGAATTAGTTTTTCAGCATCACTCTGAGACAAGACCTTTCTAATTTTAGAGGTATTGCGCAAATGCAAAAAAGCGGTCCTACATATTTGTTTAATATGCGCATTGAATGACATATCCTGATCAAAAATGACTCCAAGATTTCTCACAGTATTACTAGAGGTCAGGGTAATGCCATCCAGAGTAAGGATCTGGTTAGACACCATGTTTCTAAGATTTGTGGGGCCAAGTACAATAACTTTGGTTTTATCTGAGTTTAAAAGCAGGAAATTAGAGGTCATCCATGTCTTTATGTCTGTAAGACAATCCTGCAGTTTAGCTAATTGGTGTGTGTCCTCTGGCTTCATGGATAGATAAAGCTGGGTAACATCTGCATAACAATGAAAATTTAAGCAATGCTGTCTAATAATACTGCCTAAGGGAAACATGTATAAAGTGAATAAAATTGGTCCTAGCACAGAACCTTGTGGAACTCCATAATTAACCTTAGTCTGTGAAGAAGATTCCCCATTTACATGAACAAATTGTAATTTATTAGATAAATATGATTCAAACCACTGCAGCGCAGTGCCTTTAATACCTATGGCATGCTCTAATCTCTGTAATAAAAATTTATGGTCAACAGTATCAAAAGCAGCACTGCGGTCTAACAAAACAAGCACAGAGATGAGTCCACTGTCTGAGGCCATAAGAAGATCATTTGTAACCTTCACTAATGCTGTTTCTGTACTATGATGGATTCTAAAACCTGACTGAAACTCTTCAAATAGACCATTCCTCTGCAGATGATCAGTTAGCTGTTTTACAACTACTCTTTCAAGAATTTTTGAGAGAAAAGGAAGGTTGGAGATTGGTCTATAATTAGCTAAGATAGCTGGGTCAAGTGATGGCTTTTTAAGTAATGGTTTAATTACTGCCACCTTAAAAGCCTGTGGTACATAGCCAACTAATAAAGATAGATTGATCATATTTAAGATCGAAGCATTAATTAATGGTAGGGCTTCCTTGAGCAGCCTGGTAGGAATGGGGTCTAATAGACATGTTGATGGTTTGAAGGAAGTAACTAATGAAAATAACTCAGACAGAACAATTGGAGAGAAAGAGTCTAACCAAATACCGGCATCACTGAAAGCAGCCAAAGATAACAATATGTCTTTGGGAAGGTTATGAGTAATTTTTTCCTCTAATAGTTAGAATTTTATTAGCAAAGAAAGTCACTCGGCTCAATAGAGCTCTGACTCTTTGTCAGCCTGGCTACAGTGCTGAAAAGAAACCTGGGGTTGTTCTTACTTTCTTCAATTAGTGATGAGTAGTAAGATGTCCTAGCTTTACGGAGGGCTTTTTTATAGAGCAACAGACTCTTTTTCCAGGCTAAGTGAAGATCTTCTAAATTAGAGAGACGCCATTTCCTCTCCAGTTTACGGGTTATCTGCTTTAAGCTGCGAGTTTGTGAGTTATACCACGGAGTCAGGCACTTCTGATTTAAGGCTCCTAGTTAGTTAAATGATCAGACAGAAGGGAGTTTTCAGGGAATACTGTTAAGTCTTCATTTTCCATACCATAAGTCAGAACAAGATCTAAGATATGATTAAAGTGGTGGGTGGACTCATTTACATTTTGAACAAAGCCAATTAAGTCTAATAATAGATTAAATGCAATGTTGAGGCTGTCATTCTCAGCATCTGTGTGGATGTTAAAATCGCCCACTATAATTATCTTATTCATTTACTCATTTAAATGAATGAAATCAGCAGTCTCTTCATAATCATTAGTATATTCATTCATTTTCAGCCGCTTATCCAAGTCTGGGTCATTAGGATATTGGATTCCTGGATTTATATTACACTAGGTTTACCCATGTGATGCATGAGCCAAATCTTGAAATTGCATTTTGATCTACAAAATAATGAATCAGTAAAATGAATCCAACATAAATCTGCATGCATTTAAATATTTAATTGGAAACATTTTGAAACAACTGGATATGTGGACACAACCACATAAGTTAAATATTTAAATGATTCACATCTCTCATTAATCAGTGCAGTGCACTGAGTTTACATAATTAATAATTATAGTCTTAACAAAGTACTGTATAACTAATATCTTGACAGGTGTTTGTAAATAAAAACAACCAAGATCATATGTGTTTCTTCTTGATTTTCGCTGTTTGTTAATTGTCAGTGGTGGCTCACAGTAAGGTTCACACAGTTTCCTAATGGTGTAAATGAATTCCAAGAAATATTCAAACTGTTCAACTCAATTGTGTTTATTCACCAATGCCACAACACAACATAAATCACTCCGAGGTGCTGCACATGACTGTAGCATCAGGAAGAATATAATATGTGTTTTAGGATATTTGAAATTATCACTTGTGGATAGTTTTACCTTGAATACTGGGGGCACCACCTATGACTGAATTATAGTCTAACAAGGTTGTAATATCTATGATTTCAGGGTCAATCAATAGGAAATATTAAAATCAGTCTCTAATCTTCAGTCGGAAGTTCTACATGTCAAGTCTGACCCCCTCTGTAAAACATACAAAATCACAGACCACATCACATGTTTAAGATATTTATTTATCTCAGGCAGGAGTTAAATAACACGACATCACAGTAAGCACTCTGAGGATGATGACTTTCACTGACCAATTATTGTATGACTTTCAGATAATTTGGTTTAGTTGCGGGAGTTTAAGAATTAATTTTGTCTTAATCAGCAGGGAATTTAATTTGGTGTTTATTAACAGGAGATATTGTTAATGAAGGTGAATAGAATTAAAATAAATCCACTCTGTTTTTATCTGACACCATAGCCCGGTCTTAATTTGGAGGTGCTGTGCAGATCGGTCTCTGTAGGTCATGTACTGGGAACATTTTATATTCACCAAAACAAAAATTCATCTTTTGTCATCATCTTCGGAAGCCAGATCAAATCACAAAACTCGACACAAAAATAGCTGACTGTAAGAAAAATGTTTGCGAGACGAATTTGGAGTTCAAGCTGAAAAAGGTTTTAATTTGTTAAAGTTAATTGCGCCTGCGTGTTTAACTTTACAAAGTTGAACAAAAGTTATCTGTAGAAAAAGGAAAAAGTAATTTCTTGTTGGCACGCACAAAGAAGAAATAAGTTTACACAGCACATGGTTGCAGACAAAGCGTCATAAAAAAATTCGGACAACTGGGCAGCGTCTCGAAACCTAAAAAGAGAGAGCCGGAGGAAGAGAGAAGAGGAAGCGGAGCAAGAGCGTGGAAGCGAGCGATTCCCCGGGTGCTTGCTTTTAAAGGGTTAAAAGCTCCACCCTAAAGAATTCTGGGTACTGTAGTTTTCTTCTTCATTCCTTTGTCTAGTTTTATAATAAATCAGCATCTGTTATTCTTAAATTCCCACTTACAAACCAAGCAAGTCCTGTATTGTAAAACTCTAGTAAACAAGGTCCTTAGAAATATCACACACACGATTATATGTGAAAAACACATTAAATAAGCTTTCTACAATCTATAATCAGAGTACAAAATACCAGATATATCAATTTCATGTGTGAGGTTAAATAATCACATTTGTTTCCTTTTCCTCTTTTTTATTTCTTCTTACAACAGCAAAGTACACATTTTAAAGGTGGTTAAACATTATAATACTGTACCAGTTAGTTACATGCCATTCCCCAATTTGTCCAACAGGGGTCACTTTTGGTTCACGGACTGGAAGGGACTGGGTTTTGGATTTCATTGTAAAATATTATATTTTTCAATTCTGCATCGATTGGAACCAGACAAACTGCAGTTTGCTATCCAAGTTGATGGCAGTTCATCTGTGGTATGATTTTACTTTAATCTTGTTATAAAGACATAGTTTTTAGACTTTGGGAAAGTAGGTCTTTCTGTGGTCAGTTCTTTTAGATGAGAAAGGAGTTGGCAACATCTGGTTTCGGGGCTGATAAGGGAATTCACAGCTCCGTGAGGAATGCACTTTAGAGAACCGCAAATCCTGATAGTGGTTGGGGTTGATGACAGTTGGCCATCCTGTGCTATGGTCCTTTTGGCATCTTGATATTTCCCAGATCTTGAGTTGTCTTTGAAGAAATTTTACGACTTCTGCTTTATGCAAACTTAGGAGGTTGTTGAATGGTGGATGCAGGCTTCTCGCTACATGAGGAAGGTCTATCCTTGCCCACCCTTGAGCAAGCACACTGGCAACAGTGGTAAGGAAAAACCCACAGGCATTTAAAAAAAAAAAAAAAAAAAAACTTTAAGCAGGTGACACCGTACTTTATTGGTTAGCATGGTTGCCTCACAACAAGAAGGTCCTGGGATCACTTCCCACCTGGTCCATTCTGTGGAGTTTGCATGTTCTCCCCGTGTTCACGTGGGTTTTCTCGAGGTCTTTTTTGCTTCCTCCCACTTCCAAAGACATGAAGGTTAAGTGAATTGGACACTTTAAATTGACTGTAGGTGTGCATGCAAGTGGGAATGAGTTTCTGTCTACATGGTGCCCTCCAAAAGCCTGGCATCCTGTCCAGGGTTTACCCCCCTCTCAGCCTATGTCTGCTGGGACAAGTTACACCACCTCCCCCCATGGCCAAGCCCCACAGGATTTGACAGATTAAGCAATATTTGCCATGAGACAAATTATTCCATTCCATTACTAACTAGTTTATTCAATCGGTCATAGCGTGACAACACCTTCAAAGAAAAGTATTCAACATAGACCAATGGAAACTCCATTGGACTTTACTCTGTCTTATCTTTAGATCAATGCAAACTTTAACACCTACAAATGGTGTCTTCATGTTCATGTCAATTCTCTCTAAGCATTCAAATCTCTCGTTGTTCAGTTGACATTCTTGAATCGCTATAACCGCTGATCTAAAACCAGCATTACAAACAACACCATGCTAAAGCAAACATATCTAAAGGTAATGACATTTTCCGACACGGATATCGAGTCCATTTGCTCAAACTTTTGTCAGACCTCATGATTGTCAGTGGACTTAGCGAGTCTGTCTGCTGCTCTTTCCCCACTGAGGGGATTTTGGGTCTAATCTGGTAGGTGCATGCCCAAGCATTTCCTTATCAACTTGATCAATAATCTCACAGCATTACCAAGGGAACGGAGAGGGGCAGCTAAGGGCCAAGCCGCAGCATTGGAGCAGACAGTAATTGCTTAGTCTCTCCAACAAACAGCATGACTAAGGGATCGGCTGGATGTGATTGATGGCAACTGACTACAAACTCTTGTTTTTTCCTTCTTAATTGTACACCTTTGCAAAAAAGTCTCAACTTCTCAGATGTTTTGTGTTCTTTGTTGTATATCCCAGTTAAAGATAATGAAAGTAAGAAAAGAAAAAGAAAGAAATAGGAGATAGACATTAGAGACAATAACCCTTTATGACCACTTCAATAAACTACACCTAATTGGTAATATCTGATGTGTCAGTCAGGCAAATCTGTCAATCCTCTTTTAAGAACACTTTTAAGTTGGTGTTTCAACTTATTGTCAGATTGCAGAGGAAAAAAAGTCTCTCAAGAGTTCATAAACAAGGCTGTTTTAAAAAAAAAAGAAAAAAGCAGAAGTACACAACCATACATAGGGCAGAAGTAAAGTTAATGGGTACACCTGACAGTTTTGTAATGTAATATAACATTATAACTACAAGAAAAAAAAACACTTAACTGTAAGTACAGTTCACGTTCCACCAAAACTAATTTTAGGCCTGTACTAGATGCAATTTTGGATGGAGAAACATTCTTATAATATATAAAATTTTGTTAACATTCAACTTGGTAATCAACTGAGTGTTTAATTTACAAAAGTGCTGTCAAAGTAACTTTGAAAAGTTACTTCAGTAGTTACCTTATACAGTTATATTTTACAGTTACTTCATACACTTGCTTCATTAGCAGCTGCGGACAACTTGTTGGCAGCTGCTGAATGTAATTAATAAAGTAACTCATAATCTAACGTGCTCATTTGTAAGATTTAGTACACAGAAAAGTAATTATTAGTTACTTTGCTGATTGCTTAATCTTAAGTGTAACCAAGTTAGATTACTAGTTACCTTATTAGTTATATTACTTATGAGTTGCAAGGTTTCGGCAGATTCTAATAAAGTAATTGCATAAAGTAATTGCATAAAGCTGCTAATGAAGTAACTGCATAAAGTAACTGTATAAAGCAACTAAAAAAGTAACTTTTCAAAGTTACTTTGACAACACTGATTTTCAACTTAATACACTAAGTTCTTGATGTTATTTACAAATGAAAAACAGTACACATTCATGCTTACATGTATGATCTATGTTTAGTTTTGACCAAATTCATTTTAAATTTCCAAAATAAAAATAAAAGTGATTTACCATCGAGACACATCATATAGATTTTGCTGACTATCAACTGTAAACATTTTAGCATTAGAGGAAAATTAGTTGCATTTAAGTTTAAACATTCTCAGCTTTCATGATAAGCACTGAAACACTAAGTTCTGAGTAGTAGATGTACAAAGTGGGTATTTAAGGAACACAGCAATTCAGCTCCTTGGATAAAAATATTGTGGTTGATAATTATGTAAACTGTAAAGTTTTGAAGATGTAAACATATGGAATTATTGTCCAAAGTATAATTATTCTTATCTTCTTTGTATTGATAATAAGAATTATAATAAAAAATGATACCACTACTACTAAGGTGCAAGGTTCGAAATTTGTCACAGCAC
Source organism: Thalassophryne amazonica (assembly GCF_902500255.1). Lineage (NCBI taxonomy): Eukaryota > Metazoa > Chordata > Actinopteri > Batrachoidiformes > Batrachoididae > Thalassophryne > Thalassophryne amazonica. The sequence continues at coordinate 13,366,259 of NC_047119.1, forward strand.
GAATGGCATTATGTCATAAATAAGTAGATAACTTAATAAAAATATGGATGATAAAATATGTTTGAAAAATTATAAATATACAATCCACCTTCACTCTAGCACAGCAGTCAGAAAGGCCACACAGTAGTGTAAAGTGCAGTGCCCAAGAAGTCCTGGTGTTGATTAGTGTTACGGCCTGTTGAGAGAGGACCCGTAACTGAAATGGACTCAAATGCAATGAAGCAGTTCCAAAATCTAAAACACAGTCTTGGTCAAGACAAAACAGGGTTCAGAGTTCAGGTACATTTGTGATCACTTCAGTCGGCAACAGTATCTCTGAGGGAGGCAACAGAGAGTTATCCAAAAACATGAAAGTTCAGAAAAATGGGTTGTCATACCAAGCAATCAATCCAACACTGCAGGCATAGATCGGGAACACAGGATGGCATGAAAGAGAGAAGGATGAACAAATACAATCTGGTAATGAGGGAATGAAGTTAAGTAGGTGAGTAAACAATAAAATAAAGAAGTGCTAAAACTTAAAAATTGAAAGGGCAGAAACAGGAAGTTAAGCTACCTGAAACAAACACACCACAAATGTCAAAATAAAAGTGCCAAGAAGACTAATCTAGATAAAAGGGAGAACAATAATATCCCATGAAAATTAACACCAGACACAGAATAACATCAGAAAAGCAAACAACATGGAGATCAAACAAAACAGCCACAATAATATCAATGGCAGTTCACTGTTGGCATTAAGCAGTCATGCTAAAACCATTACAGCAAGGTGCAACTGGACCTTCAAAAAGACCTTACATGCCTGATAGAATAAGGAACTCAGCCTTCAGCAACTCGGCCTTCACCATAGGTTATAGCATTGCAATTAATCTGAAGATACCAATTGCTATAATATGACTTAGATATAAATACTATAGTAATAATGACTTGGATTTATAGAGCACTATTCAAGACACCCAAAGCACTTCACAAGATGCATTATTCATTCACTTGCACATTCACACAAACTGGTGGTGGTAAGCTACTACAGCTGCCCTGGAGCAAACTGAGGGAAGCGTGGCTGCCATTCAGTGCCTACAGCCCCTCCAACCACTACCGTGTTCATACACAGGCAAGGTGAGTTAAGTGTCTTGCTCAAAAACACAACGGCAATATGCGGATTTTAGACAGGTTGGGAGCCGGATTCGAACCGCCGACCCTTCAGTCATAAGACAGCTCACTTTACCAACTGTTGCCAGAATAGCTTTATGTATAAGTAAGAAGCATAACACCAGAGCTGCCACCTTCCTTTATTTCATGGATTAAAATCTTCAGATCTTCTCTTGACATGTTGACCATCTAGTCAAACAAGAAAGGTCCTAGATTTTAATATAAAATCTATGGGGTGCCATTTATAAAATCAGAGGTACATTTTTTTAAACAGATTTGTAAAATGTATATGCATATATTAAACAGAACTTAAATATTAATTATTAAATATTATTGAATATTAATTATAATATATCTAATCATGAATGTGAACACATATCTTAAATGCAAATCTTACTTTAAATGTTTGGACAGTTATGAAAATTATCCCTGCCACCTTATTATTATCCTTATTCCTATATCCTATTACCTTATTATCCCTGCAATTAAATTCATCACTATTTGCCAATTATTTTTGAGTTAACAAAAACCTTAACTGTAATCAGTACACTTGGGGTCCATGTACTCAGGGGTACATTTTACAGAATTGTCACCAATATATTTGTCTTCAGTTTACTTCTTTTTGTTCATATTTGACAAAAAAAGTGGGCTTCACAAGAATTCTTTCTACAGGGTCTATTTAGGCCCCAGTTTGAAATAATGGTATCTGGATTGTCTGTCCTGGAAAATGTTGACCTGTGTGTAAATCTTTCGTGGGTGCTACCATGACGGAACAATTCTCATTCAGGATGCAGTGATTAGTGCAGTGCTTAGGGCAATGGTGGGCACAGCTAAGCAGAAATTTAGCTTCAATAACCATTAATCCGCAAACTGAAAAGTTATATTTTATGACGCTAAAATGATAAACTGCTAAAAAAAATGATCGGGCATTAAGATAAGATCAACTTTATTGATCTCACAGAGGAGAAAGTCACATGTTACATCAGCTCTTAAAAAACACATTAGATGGGTGCAAGTAGAGGAAAATGTTCATCAAACAGCGTGTGCAAGGATAAGCAATAACAATAATAATACCTGTAGCAGTACACGACATAAGAAAATGAGGTAGAAATAGAATATGTATATATATATATATATATATATATATATATATATATATATATATATATATGGTCTATTAGATAATAAGCCGACCCTTTTATTTTTTTTTTAACTATATGGATTTGAATGGCGTGCGATTACACCAATCATGCTTGAACCCTCGTGCGCATGCGTAAGTTTTTTCACGCATGTCGGTGACGTCATTTCCCTGTGGGTAGGCCTTGAGTGAGATGTGGTCCCACCCTCTCGGCTGAATTCCTTTGTTTCACACGCTGCTCGAGACGGCGCGCGTTGCTTTATCAATTTTTTCTGGACCTGTGAGGAATATCTGAGTGGACACTATTCGAGAAATTCAGCTGGTTTTCGGTGAAAAGTTTAACGGCTGATGAGAGATTATGGGGTGTTTCTGTCGCTGTAAGGACGTCCCACGGAGCGGGACATCCTGCAGCGCTTCCAGGCGCCGTCGTCGGCCTGTTTCGACCTGAAAACATCCTAATTTAAGGCTTAATTCACCCAGGACTTCGTCAGAGAACAGAGAAGATTCAGAAGAGGCCGGCATGAGGACTTTCTGCAGACATTCCACTGTTTAAGGACATTTTTTAATGAAAGACGTGCGCGCAAATTCGCCGACTCGTTTCCGTGACGACTCGGCAAATCTGTGTGCGCCGCGACAGGAAAAACACCTCCGTGTTGAAAACCATTTGTAACATTCAGGCGGCTTTTGATGGCTTTCAACAAGTGAGTAACTGAGAAATTGTTTAACAGCTTGGGCATGTTCCAACTTGCCCGTTAAGGTTTCCAACAGAGGTGTTTTTCCTGTCGTGACCCCCCGCGGTCGGGTTCGGCCCGACATGCGACTCTGCCCGCACGTTCTTTCATTACAAAATGTCCGTTAACAATGGAATGTCCGAATAAACTCCTCATGCCGACTTCTTCTGAAAGTTCTCTGTTCTCTGACGACTTCCTGGATCAACAGAGCCTGAAATGCAGAAGTTTTCAACTTGAAACGGCGAGACGCTGCCGCCTCGAAGCGCATATCGCCGTCAGGCGCCGTGGGCCGTCCTTACGGCGACACTACAGACCAAAATCTCTCATCAGCCGTTAAAAATTTTACCGAAAACCAATTTATGGAATGGTGTCCACTCACTTGTGCCTTACAGTTTTGAAAAAATTTTGATCAAACAAAGCAGCAGTCTCTGAGCCATTCCTAAACAATGAAAAAACAACGAGAGGGTGGGCCACTCCTCACTCAAAGACTGCCCACAGGCGAATGACCTAACCGACAGGTGTGAAAAAACTCTCGCATGCCCACGAGGGTTCAAGCATGTCTGATGTAATCACACGTGATTCAAATCCATATGGTTTTTGAAAAAAATAATAAGGTCGGATACTTTTCTAATAGACCTCATATATATATATATATATATATATATATATATATATATGTGTGTGTGTGTGTGTGTGTGTACATATACATACACATACATACATACATACACGCACACACATACCTATACACATGCACATATATACATATCTATATGTACGTACATATATAGTACATATGCATATATCTAAACATGATTGGCATTGAAAAAGAGATAGGAGCATCTTATTTACAATATGTGAAATGGAGTTTGGATGTGGTAAGGTGACATTAGTGCAGGGATTTGTAAACGAGTTGTTATTGCACATGATTTGTGGACATATTATTGCACATGATTTGTGGACATATGATTGCAGATTATTGTTACAGATAATCGATAACCGCTAACTTTTAGTATTGCGTCAGACATGACCACATCAGATTACACTGTCGGCTTCTGATAAACCAGTTTAACTTTAAGTGGCGCAGAGGCTGCTGGGTAAATTCAAGGATCACAAACACAAAAATAACACACAAAAAAAGAATTAATAAAAAATAAAACCCAAAACACTGTCATCATCTTTTAAAAGCAGTAAAACACAGTATTAGAAGTCACAGTTTATCTCAGTATTAGACACACCGTCATTTACGACCTACTTGTAAAAGCTGTTGCTTTTTCAGACGCTTTGAACCCTAAACAACTGAAATAAGTCCATTAATGCATTGATTGCCAGAGTAAGAGACACGTAGTAAATATAAATTCTTACCTGTTAGTTTCAGTGAGATTCATTAAATTCTGAAGAAAAATAATATTCCACATAAAGCATCCTGATTATCAAAAATTGTGTCTAAATGGTGAAGAAAAGTCCCTCTGTAACACAGCTATGACATGAGATCTCCTCTCTCCCACCGAGTCTTGGTGATTAAATGATCCTGTCAGCCACAAAGAAATAAAATAATGTTAAAATCTGTCCATTTTGTTTCTGTGTTGAGCGGACGGTAACACTGTAATGTCCAAAGTGAACCTGAACTACACTAGCCACAAACCTCCCTGTGTGGTGCGGCCAATCATGTTTTGCACTTAACGATGACATCATCAGCAAGCGACAACCAGTCTGCCACAAACACACGACAGGGACTAAAATGTTTGATTTTAGGGTTTACAAACGTTTTTGTTAAACGTTGCTCACTTTACCAGCAAAAACAATGTTAGTGGACTGAAGGTTATCAGAACTAAATTTATTGGAAGATATTTGGCCCGCTGATGGTTTTAAAAGTTATCTGTAAAGCTAATCCACTAATGAAAAACATTAGCTTTGATAATTATCGGTTAGCGGATTAGCTGAACTGTGCCCACCATAGAGGTAGGTATAGAATTTTTGTATTTGAAAGACCTGTTCAAAAAAGTGGAAAAAAAAAAAATATATATATATATATATATATATAAATCAAAGTTCTTTCAGAATGAAATGTGCTTTATTAGCTAGCCAGTCAATAGTAGGGTTGCCAACCATCCCTTGAAAAACGGAATCGTCCCTTATTTGGAAATAAGTGTGCGTTCCATATTGACCTGAAATGGGACGCAGTTTGTCCCGTATTTCTGTGAGAATCAAAGTCTGTAAAATGTCAATGGAATTGACTGGCGCTGTATATGGAAACGTACGGTAAATATGATCCCAGCCTCTCTCCTGCTCTTCACCAATGAGCTGACAGACATGAGTTGACGATACAGAATCACTCTTATCTCATTGGTTGAGGGACATCTGCTCGCAAGAAGATCCCGGATGAGAATCATGAGCCGACGACAGTCGTCGGACGACCATACCAAAGTAGCATGGCTGATACCGACACAGACACCGACACTGGCACTGCAGATACGCCTACGAACAGCAATGTCTGTAACGTCGTTACTCCTCCTGGAAAAAAACAAAACAAAAAAGAAAGCAAAAATACATGGGCAAATGGGAAAAGGAAAATGGCTGGATGGAAAAGGTGCGCGACAACTGCTGTAAGTATTGTAAGTATTGTTTACTTTTTCAGACTTTCACTGTTACATTGTTTTGGATGATTTTTTTTTTTTTTTTTGTTAATTTATACACTTTTATAACAATAACACGACAGAGAAAGATTTATTTTTAAAGACATTTTTTTATACTTTGAAGCAGGACAGGATGCTCATATTGAAATTGTGAGTGAAAATTTATTTTGCACTAAAAATAAATTGCTAAATAATAATTTGTTTTCCGCATGTTCATATCATAACAAATGCATGTGTGCATCTACTTAAATTCATCATCATCATCATCATCAATTTTATTTATATAGCGCCAAATCACAACAAACAGTAAGGCAAGGCCATACAATAATTACGTAAAAACCCCAATGGTCAAAACGACCCCCTGTGAGCAAGCACTTGGCGACAGTGGGAAGGAAAAACTCCCTTTTAACAGGAAGAAACCTCCAGCAGAACCAGGCTCAGGGAGGGGCAGTCTTCTGCTGGGACTGATTGGGGCTGAGGGAGAGAACCAAGAAAAAGACATGCTGTGGAGGGGAGCAGAGATCAATCACTAATGATTAAATGCAGGGTCAAGTCAATAGTCAAATGGTTAAAAATCGTTTCACACACACGCAGGGAAGGGTGAAGCCAATTGTCAGTTGGCCGGTCCATGGAAATATATAGAGACTGGAATGGATGTGACTAGCGGCATGCCCCATGGCAGCTATTACTGAGGGTGGAGAGAGACCTTGATCCTGTTAAACAGAAGTGATATGAGGAGAAAAAAGGCAGCCAGTGCTTCACCATCAACTGCATGAACCACAAAAACAAATTCTCCAATACTAGAATGAACTGTACAAGAGCCTTAATGTAATTATGTAAAACAAATGTCTATTTTAAAGTCGTTATGCCGCAATTTAATGTCAATATACTGAGACTATAACTCAATGCCATAAGTTCTTTTCATTATGCTGCGTTCACATGCGGAAACAAAAATGTTTAAATATATTTATGTCTATATATATACTTGCAGCTGTTGTTTAATATGATATGTACATGGTGGTCACAGGAGGCATTTAAATTTGAACAGTGTGGTTGGAGGGGATGGAGGAGGTACTTTTTACCCTGACTGAGGGTCAAAAGTCATAAATTCTGAATGGCTTTATATCTACTTGTAATAAAATGTTAGTAAAAATCATATATATGTTGTTGTCATTAAAAGACTAGCAGTAATATTACAGTGGAAAAAGCAGCAAGGTAAATGAGCACAATGGCAAGGCATACTTCATATTAATACTTTAATACATAAGGATTTTTTTATCCAGACATGTATGGGTTTGTTAGACCTTTTAATTAGCATGAATACAACTTACAAGCGTCATTTATAAAAATCCATCGAGAATTATGTTGACAGGGAAAAAAAATCACAGGAAATGAACAGAATGGAATATTTTCCACAAATTTCCACACTTTACATAAACATTTTTTTCTACCTAGTCATGTATGGGTTCATTAGAAAGAGCAATTAAAGGGCTTTAAAACAAGCCTACTTTTATTAAAATCTGTTAACAAATAGCGACAATAAAGCGAGAAAAGCAGCACAGTTTGTTGTAATTTCCACAAATTTCTGCATTTTACATAAAAGTTTTTTTTTTTCACCCACACATGCATAGGTGCATTGGAAAGAGCTTTCAAAGGGCTTTGAAACAAGCCTACACTTATTAAAATCCATTAAGAAATAGTGACGCTAGTGCAAAAAAAGCAGTCAGTTTATTATTGTTGAGCTGCACATTTACACCCTTAGTAATGGCGCCTTCCTGTCCTGAGTGACGCTAATAGATAGAGGCGCGCATGTCCATTCCAGTCTATATTTCCATGGGCCGGTCAGCCCTGCCAGTGAGGTGTCCCTTATTTATTTTTCAGAGAGTTGGCAACACTAGTCAATAGTCTTTTTTTTTTTTTTCTTTAATATTGAAAAGTGACCTGATCTAGTTACATTACAAGTATCTATAAGAATGTTCTAATATATATATATATATATATATATATATATATATATATATAAGTTTAACACATTATTAAAAATTATCTGGTTGGGTCTGCAGGGATGCCAGGTGTCCAGATTAGTAGGTTTCACAACGTGTACTGATGAGGGTTAAGGACATTAAAAAACAAACAAGCAAACTTCAGTTAAAACAAATAAACCTCTGATTTTTCAAACAGTACCCCATAGAAATCTGGTCACCTCGATTCTCAGGTGTACTTTAACATTCTCACAAATCAAGATCCTGCAAGAAAGATCTGAAATATAATGTTACAAAGTGTGCAAGAAAAGTCAAAATGAAAGAGATGGATGGAATAAAGTTAACTCCCCCAGGTGGAAAAGTACAATTAACTATCACTATTGCTTCTGCCAAGCAAAATTAAAACAGATGAGGAGTTTTGATATTGTAGGTTTGTTTGCTGAAGGAAAATTGGTATTTTAAATTCTATAATTCATCTGAACATTTTCAGCACCTGAAGATGAATCGTGTGCAGTTACATTTCTTTCTTCCAAAGTGCCTCTCAAACATACGACTGATGTCATATTTGGAACCCACAAATTAACTTTTCTCTGCAATCTTGTCAAGTCGCTCTGGGAACTTCGCCATAACGTCATATTGCTAGTAAGACAGCATGCAAGTGACCGTGAGATCTGCAGTTTGATCACGGAGCTCTATTTAGAAGCAGCAGACGTGAGTTGGGAAAGTATCCTTTTGAGATTATTTCTTTTTTTACTGTTTGCATCTTTTAAAATGGCTAGGAATTGAACTGAACCCAAAATTAGAGAACTGCTCTCCATCTGGGCCAAGGATGAGCTAATGAGGTAGCAGAATGGAACATCTCAAACAATTTATCCAGCTTCCTGCTTTACCAAATGAAGCCATATGAGACATATTAGATGAGTTTATATAAGTTGCACTTTTTGTTGTCTTTAAAGGGACAGTTCTTCCTCTTTCAGCTACTCCCATTATGGGTAGTCACTGCAGGTCAGACGTTTCCATCTCACCGTGTCCTCTGTATCTTCTTCTGTCACACAACCACCTGCATATCTGTCTCAGCACATCCATTGACCTCCTCTGTGGCCTTCCTTTTCTCCTCCTGCCTTGTGGCTCCACCCTCAGCATCTTTATGCCCTGGGTCTCTCCTCTGTACATGTCCAGACCATCTCAATCTTGCCTCTCTGACTTTGTTTGCAAAGTGTCCCACCTGTACTGTCCCACTGAAATGTTCATTCCTAATCCTGTCCATTGCTGCCATTCCCAAAGAAAATTGCAACATCTTCAGCTCTGCCACCACCAGCTCTGCCCCCTGTGTTTTTGTAAGGGTACTATCTCACTGGGTTGCAACAGTTGGAGAGTAATTGGAGATGCAAATTTGTGACTAAACACGCGAATGACTGACAAATTCACACTTGGTATCTCACTGAATTCATAACAACACATTAGCTCAAGTTGAGGTGAATGTCAGCCAAATATCACATGGACTTACTGCAAAAATGTCTGCACACATATTGCATGAGTGCCGCTAGAATGCTTCATGGGAGTCTCTTGAATGTCGAGTGCCAATTGCAGCTGAAATGATGACATGTTTGCAAACAAAGTGCTCAGGGCAGTGCTGGTATTATCCTGCTGTTATCCTGCTATTATGTGAAAAGACGCAGTGGAAATTCCCTTGACTGCAGCCAGGAAGGTACAGCCCTATAAATAATAATGAAATAAACTAAAAAGTATATATATTTTTTAAAAAAGCCTAGCATGGCCACACATAAGGGGAAAAAAAAACAGGAACAAAACTATGGACAGCACACTCACCACCTTGCAGAATGATGTCCCTGCTGGATTCACTGGCCGCTCCTTCTAGGAAAAGCTGGCACACATGTGCGCTCAGCTACATGTGTGCACGCTCAAAAATTGCTGATCACTTTCCTGCATGTGTGCCCACACCAAATAACTGATTCTCTGGTGGGTAAGAGAGAGAGGGTGGGCGTACCACGGGGGGAAGGGGGGCTGATGCGTTAATGTCAGGACCTGCTTTACCTACTGTATTTTATCCAATATATGGCCTGTTGTGTGTCATATAGGGTCATCTGTATATGGGTTCACTGCATTGCACTGAGACTGATGGCCATTCAGTAATAATGGCTGTGGATGTGCACATTGGTGATCAGATGTCCACAATAATCCAATCACATATGCGCTACAGTGATGCAATAGTCAGGTGACCCTGGTTTACATGTAATCTGTCCATGGGTTGGCACCCAGCAGTGTGACATGGCAGGTCTTCAACAAAGCGGACCATTGTGGAATATTTCATGCTGTTCTTTTTATTCTTTGTCTTTTATATTTTATTTTGTTTTTATTTTCTCATGTTATGTGCTGTGTTGTGTCACAGTCGACCTGTACTCAGGTAGTCGAAGAGCTGCTGCACGCCGAATGTGTGCTTATCATTCGAGGTGGTTTCAAAAGACATTCTGGGTATTCGTACAGCATTCTTACATGGCTGTACGAATGTCTGTCCTGGATGAATATGGCTCAAATTCTGTCTGTTTATCCCCTTTCAGCTGATTCGTCTGGCATTCAAGTCTGGGATATATCATGTTTCTGGATCAAGACTAAGAGACTGGCTTTTAATGGCTTTGTGGTCTTGGCCATCAGATGTGTATCTGAATGTGGTGAAAGTGTTGAACTTGTGGAGACATTCACTTGTTTTGACAGTGATGTGCATGTTTCTGAGTCCCTGGCTTTTGATATTAAGATATGTCTGTGAAGAGCTCATGCAGTTTTTGGTGATGCTAATGTCTTTATGGGACAATGATGATCCAAGTGTTTGGAGTCCTAGTGCTTCATGTCTTATTATGTGGTTGTGAGACTTTGACATTAACCAGTGACCTAAGGCAGTGACTGGATGCTTTTGATACAAAGTCACTCTAGGAGTACCCAAGGATTCTCTGAAGACACCTAGCACCAAATGAAAGTGTTGAGGACTCCAACAGATGCAGATGACCAAGGGAATGTCCATGCTTGAACTGGCTGCGTTAGACAGATTTGTACGTTGGAGGGGTGAGGGTGCCTACCGAACAAGGCAAACAAGGTTGACCTACATGCAGCACCAGTGCTGCACACAAAAACACACACCCATCCATTTTCTGTACCCACTTACTCCAATTAAGGGTAACCAGGGGAAAGCAGTCATAGGGCGAGAGGTAGGGCACATCCTCAAATGGATGTCAATCTATCGCAAGGGTCACATATAGACAAACAAACACATTCACACCTGCACCCACACCTAAGGACAATTTCAAGTGTCCAATTCACCAAATGCAGGTCTTTGGATGTGGGAGGGAACTGTGCAAACATGAGGCGAACATGCAAACTCCACACAGAAAGGCCATAGGTGGGAAGCAATCCAATGACCTTCTCACTGTGAGGCAATATCCACAAATCCAGCAAGGATGGCATATGGTTCTCACCACAAGTACAATAAAAAATAATACATATAATTTTTAAGATGGCAATGATAATCCTTTGAGATAAATGCCATCTGTCACATTGCTATTGGCAGTGTGTGGAATAAATTAGCTGACTGTTAATGGATGGGAACACTGCCATGAAGTGATTTACTGGGTTTATCACATACATGATACATGACGTATTAACAGTGAGCAACGATTGTGTATTTAATTTATGATTCAATATTAAGCACCTCTATACAAATTGGCTCCTTTGATTTATTTCTTGTTGGTGATTATGTGGCAACAATGGGAACCAAATCAGCTAAAATAAAAAAAAGGGCTTTTCTTATAATTGCTAAAAACAGAAAGAATATTGTTATTAGATGCAGTTTTTACTCCCTTTGGCTCTGAGTAAGAAATTATTTCAGTGCATATCAATAATAAAACTGTAAAATGAAGCATTATGATGGATGTATCAAAAGAACTTGACCGACAAAGGAAAAAAGGAGCATCATGCCTGACTGGAGTTCAAACTGTGGGATGACAGGAAAACAGAAACAAAGCAGGACATGGGACAATGAGCTCACAGGGTTATATCTGTCTGCAGCTGTATGGGCAGGAAACATATTGGAACATCCAGCAAAGGTAGGATGGCGGCTGGTGAACAGCCTGAGGAGGAGTTTCACACAGATCCATCCCAGTTGGTACATGAATTATTCCAGCTCTACTCATTGCACAGGGTTCAGAAAACAACAAAGGCTGCAAAGCAGATTATAAAGATGAGTGAACAACTACTTGAATGAAGGGTGTCGGGGAACTGATCCATGACAGGCTGTGAACACCAGATAGCTTGCAGTTGATGCAACAAAAGACAAAGGTGAAATAGAACTCGACTCTCCTGTTGTCCCAGCATGCTTAATTTTTCATTTGAATAAGGCAATGCAGCATAACATAAGGCAATGTTGGGAAAGTGTAGTGACATGGACCCACAACAGGGGGCGCAAATGATCGGACAATGAAAGAGTCGAATATGAACACTTTACTGTTGTGAAAGAGCACAACAAAAACACAGAGGATTACAGAATTTGAGCAAACAGTCAATCCACAAAGGTGACATGTGGGCAGGCTCGAGGATAGAAGACATCTGTCCTGAGAAGAACCGGAACCACACGATTTCCTCCGCCACCGAACCTGGAGAATACTGGAGCCGCCAAGTCCCGAGTCCCCAGGTGGCCACCGTCTCCGAATGTCGGATCTGGTACTGCTGGCGAGGAGCAAAAACAGTCATATATTGACCCCTACTTGGCCCCCTATTGAAAATTCAAATGGCTAACCTTTTTATTTTTATCTACCAAAAGGTATACACAGTCAAACTTTGGTGCTTGTAACCAGATTTGAAGGATTCCCCTGCAAATATTCTGTTATCTGATGCACTATACAGCTTTATTCCAAAATGGATGAAATTCTTTTTTTTTTTTGTTTTTTTTACAAATAATATGACATATAATGACAGTGTGAAAAAGTCTGACATTTTTGCAAATTACAAGAAATCACATGTACATAGGTATTCACAGCCTTTGCCTTGAAGCTCAGATTTGAGCTCAGGTGCATACTGTTTCCACTGATCATCCTTGAGATGTTTCTACTGCTTTTTTGGAGTCCAATTCAGCTGATTGGACATGATTTGGAAAGACACATACTTGTCTACATATAAGGTCCCACAGTTGACAGTGCATGTCAGAGTACAAACCAAGCATGAAGTCAAAGGAATTGCCTGTAGCATTCCAAGACAGGACTGTCTCGATGCACAAATGCGGGGAAGGGTACAGAAACATTTCTGTTGCTTTGAAGGTCCCAGTGAGCACAGTGGCCTCAATCATCCATAAATGGAAGAAGTTTAGATCCACCAGGACTCTTCCGAGAGCTGGCTGCCCGTCTAAACTGAATAATTAGAGGAGAAGGGCTTTAGTCAGAGAGGTGACCAAGAAGCTGATGTTCACTCTATCAGCACTCTTCTGTGGAGAGAGGAGAACCTTCCAGAAGGACAACCATCTCTGCAGCAATCCACCAATCAGGCCTGTATGAGAATGGTCAAATGGAAGCCACTCCTTAGTAAAAGGCACATGGCAGCCCACCTGGAGTTTGCCAACGGGTACCTGAAGGACTCTCAGACCATCAGAAACAAAATTCTCTGGTCTGATCAAAGATTGAACTCTTTGGCGTGAAGGGTAGGCATTGTGTTTGGAGGAAACAGGCACCGCTCAATATCTAGCCAACACCATCCCTACAGTGAAGCATGGTGGTGGCAACATCATGCTGTGGGGATGTTTTTCAGTGGCAGAAACTGGGAGACTAGTCAGGATTGAGGGAAAGATGAATGTAGCAATGTACAGAGACATCTTGGATGAAAACCTCCTCCAGAGAGCTCTTGACCTCACACTGGGGTGACAGTTAGTCTTTTAGCAGGACAATGACCCTAAGCACACAACCAAGATATTAAAGGAATGGCTTCAGGGCAACTGAGTGGCCCAGCAAGAGCCCCAAACATGAGATCTAAAAATCAGTGAAATCTGTGCACCGGCGCTCTCCATCCAATGTGATGTTGCTTGAGAGGTGCTGTAAACAGGAATGGGCAAAACTGCCAAACGATAGGTGCACCAAGCTTGTGGCATCATTTTCAAGAAGACTTGAGGCTGTAATTTCTGCCAAAGGTGCATCAACAAAGTATTGAGCAAAGGGCATGAATACTTGTATGCTTTCTTACTTTTTAATTTTAATACATTTGCAAAAAAAAAAAAAACAAAAAAAAAAACTTTTCATGTTATCATTATGGGGTGTTTTGAGTAAAACCTTGGGGGAAAAAATGTATTTACTCCATTTTGGAATAAGGCTGTAACATAAAATGTTGAATAAGTGAAGTGGTGTGAATACTTTCTGGATGAACGATGTGTGTGTGTGTGTATATACTCGTATATATACAGTGAGGAAAATAAGTATTTGAACACCCTGCGATTTTGCAACTTTTCCCACTTAGAAATCATGGAGGGGTCTGAAATTTTCATATTTGGTGCATGTCCACTGTGAGAGACATAATCTAAAAAAAATATAAAATCTGGAAATCACAATGTGTGATTTTTTTTTTTAATATTTTATTTGTATGTTACTGCTGCAAATAAGTATTTGAACACCTGCGAAAATCAATGTTAGTATTTGGTACAGTAGCCTTTGTTTGGAATTACAGAGGTCAAATGTTTCCTGTAGTTTTTCACCAGGTTTGCACACACTGCAGCAGGGATTTTGGTCCACTCCTCCATACAGATCTTCTCTAAATCTTTCAGGTTTGGAGTTTCAGCTCACTCCAAAGATTTTCTATTTAGTTCAGGTCTGGAGACTGGCCAGGCCACTCCAGGATCTTGAAATGCTTCTTACGGAGCCCCTCCTTACGTGCCCTGGCTGTGTGTTTAGGGTCATTGTCATGCTGGAAGACCCATCCACGACCCATCTTCAATGCTTTTACTGAGGGAAGGAGGTTGTTTGCCAAAATCTCGCAATACATGACCCCATCCATCCTCCCTTCAATACGGTGCAGTCGCCCTGTCCCCTTTGCAGAAGAGCACCCCCAGAGTATGATGTTTCCAACCCCATGCTTCATGGTTCGGATGGTTTTCTTGGGGTTGTTCTCATCCTCTAAACATGGTAAGTGGAGTTGATTCCAGAAAGCTCTATTCTGATCTCAACTGACCACATGACCTTCTCCCATGCCTCCTCTGGATCATCCAGATGGTCACTGGTGAACTTCAAATGAGCCTGGACATGTGCTGGCTTGAGCAGGGGGACCTTGCTGCCCTGCAGGATTTTAAACCATGACAGCATCATGTGTTACTAATGTAATCTTTGTGACTGTGGACCCAGCTCTCTTCAGGTCATTGACCAGGTCCTCCTGTGTAGTTCTGAGCTTTCTCAGAATCATCCTTACCCCACAAAGTGAGATCTTGCATGGAAATCCCAGAACGAGGGAGATAGACAGTCATCTTGTGTTTCTTCCACTTTCTAATAAATAATCGTAACAGTTGTTGTCTTCTACCAAGCTGCTTGCCTGTTGTCCTGTAGTCCATCTCAGCCTTGTGCAGGTCTACACTTTTGTCCTTGGTGTCTTGAGACAGCTCTTTGGTTTTGCCTATGGTGGACAGGTTGGAGTGTGATTGATTGAGTGTGTGAACAGCTGTCTTTTATACAAGTAACAAGTTCAAACAGGTGCAATTAATACAGGTAAAGAGTGCAGAATAAGAGGGCTTCTTAAAGAAAAATTAACAGGTCTGTGAGAGACAGAATTCTTGCTGGTTGGTAGGGGTTCAAATACTTATTTGCAGCAGTAACATACAAATAAATTATTAAAAATCATACATTGTGATTTCTGGATTTTTTTTTCTCTGACAGTGGATATTCACCTAAGATGAAAATTTCAGACCCCTCCATGATTTGTACGTGGGAGAACTTGCAAAATCGCAGGGTGTTCAAATACTTATTTTTCTCACTGTACATATATATATATATATATATATATATATATATATATATATATATATATACGAGGTCTATTAGAAAAGTATCCGGCCTTATTTTTTTCAAAAACCATATGGATTTGAATCACGTGTGATTGCGTCAGACAAGCTTGAACCCTCGTGCGCATGCGTGAGTTTTTCCACGCCTGTCGGTTGCGTCATTCGCCTGTGAGCAGGCTTTGAGTGAGGAGTGGTCCAGCCCCCTCGTTGTTGTTTCATTGTTCCATTTTCCGGCAGATTTCACTTTTAACAAGAGATTTTGTCATGGAAAGCCAAGGGGAGGCTTTGCGCATCACGATGGATTCGTTACTGGAGCGAGACAAAACCACCTCCATTTTGGTCTCACAGGACAGCTTTGAGATGGTGTTCAGACAGCTGTCGGTGGTTTTTTCCATCGAGTGATTATCCGAGAAATTGTGGATGTGCCTGGACATGCCAGAACATGTCCCGTGAGGCTTCATCACGGTGTTGCTGTGCGCCATGCGGCACCGCCACGACGCGCGGAATTCCTCCGCACGTCTGTCTCAATGTGCCGAAAAAGTGCTGATGTCCACGTCTTTTCACAATTCCTGTCAGACGACGTCCCGGATAAAACACAGCGTCCAGTTTGGAAATGAACGGCACATTCCACTGTTACAGGAGTTTTTGTCATGGAAAGAGGAGTGGAGGCTTCGCGCATCGCGGTGGTGCTGCATGACGCACAGCAACGCCGTGATGAAGCCTCACGGGACATGTTCTGGCATGTCCAGGCACATCCACAATTTCTCGGATAATCACTAAATGGAAAAACCACCGACAGCTGTCTGAACACCATCTCAAAGCCATCCTGTGAGACCAAAATGGAGGTGGTATTGTCTCGCTCCAGTAGCGAATCCATCGTGACGCGCAAAGCCTCTGCTCGGCTTTCCATGACAAAATCTCTTGTTAAAAGTGAAATCTGCTGGACAATGGTTGATGTCCAGCTCTTATGATAACCAGAGAAATGGCACACGATGGTCACGGATCCAGACAGCCATCAGTTTAGAAATGAAATGGTCGTTCAGCCTGTCGATGGCGGTTTCGGAGCGCGGCACGCCCCACAGCTGCTGGGGGCCGTCCTTAAAGCGACAGTAACACTCCTTATTCTCTACCAAGCCCATAACATTTTCACCGAAAGCCAGATAAATTTTTCTAATGGTTTCCAGCTGCCTGTCTCTAACAGTTTCTGAAAAAATTCTGATGGAAAAAAAGCCCAAATCATTCCGCCATTTCCTGGCAATGAAACGACGACGAGGGGGCTGTACCACTCCTCACTCAAAGCCTGCTCACAGGTGAATGACACAACCAACAGGCGTGGAAAAACTCACGCATGTGCACGAGGGTTTAAGCTTGTCTGACGCAATCACACGTGATTCAAATCCATATGGTTTTTAAAAAAATAATAAGGTCGGATACTTTTCTAATAGACCTCGTGTATGTATGTATATATATATATATATATATATATATGAAAAAGTGAGACCTATACAGGTCCTTTGTTGTCAGTGCTTATACCCTATACCCTCATCCCACAGTGGGGACTGGATGAGCGACTACATATGAATCCTCCTTGGATGGGTTATTCCCCCAGCCAAGGTTCTTACCCACAAGTGTCTTGTCCAAGGACACAGACATGTAATATAACTGGGAATTGTAACTAGAGCTACATATTGGTAACCCAGCTACTTTTCCCACTGATCCACTTACTATTCTGCACCTGTCTTACATACACCAAGTTGAATTTGTCTTTAAACAACATGGAAAATTCCAGAAGCTGTATTATTTTCTGGTCTGCTGTGCACTCCAACTATAAGTCTTCCAATGGTTCAAAATACAATGGCTAGAGTTTTAAACAAATGCTAAAAACTTGAATACACCTCAGCATTAGCTTCACTTTACTTTCTCCTTGTGCAGAAAAGATCAGATTTCAAGGCTTTCTTATTGACATGTAAAATGGTATGGTGCCTTCTTTTTCATAAGGTAGTCATCTATAGCCCGCTGACCTCTTTGTAACCCTTGGGACACACTTGAAGCCTGCATTCTGATCCATGTGATATGAAAATGCTTAACTGTGAAAAATGTTAGCAACAAAATGTTATAAGTTACATTCACAGAATGGTGACATTGGCAGCACCGCACATTTCACTGCACCTTTATTACTCCAAATGGATTGTTTTATTTTCTCTGCTGCTATTCAGAACCTGATAAATCCTGATTGCTGCTTTTGCTGAGTGTTCTGAACTTGCAGAAACTGTAACAAGGACAAGACATACCTTTAGAAAACACACTTGTGTTGAGGTTTTTTTTTTTTTTTTTTTTTACATTTCGTTAAGGTTGATGTACTTGACTCTATGTGGCCAGACTACCAAAATACCAATAATATTTACAGTGTCATTTGTTAGTCAGATATTTTTATGTTTCCTTGTCAAGAGAATCCTTTACCTGATGAAGTTCAAGGGTGACATCAAGACTGAAAGAGATGCCATAAACTGCTACAATTCCATCTAAATTTCACAGGCAGCCTACTAATTCAGAGTGCCATGCTCACTAAATGAACAACAATAAATACAAACTTGCCTGTCAGAATAATCTACATCTAATGAGCAATCACAGACGCTTATGTTTCTGTGCCTAATTGCACTTTTAATTTACTTGATCCCCAGTTTAAGAGTTAAATGCATTTCTAATTGTGAGACACTCCAATTATCTATTTTTTTCTACATCCATTTTGTATTGAAAATGGATCCATTTTTTATTATAACCCTTGATGCCTCTTTAAAACTCATCTAATAAAAAGACTACTTATTCAAATTCCTGAGAGGCTCTTTCAACACCATTTTAGAGAGTTATTAGCAAAAGACAGCAAAGCTACAATCTATAAAAACCTGTCAGCTTTCAACCTTTATTAGTTTTCAATCGAGAAATGCGTATAAAGCTCCTCATGTATGAGACATCAAACGTCTCATATCTGCATGTTTTTACTGATCTTATCAGCAGAAAACCAAGTTGCAAAATAAGAACATGAAGCAGAACATAGAATAAAATAGTCACCCTGCTGACTAAAATGGGCACAGACACATAAAGCTTGTAGAGCATGTTTTGCATTTTATGGTTTTCAAAGATATCTTCAACAGATCTTTATTCAACATTTTAAAGTATTGGCATTTATGCTGTAAGATTCATTAACTAGTTAGATGGATAGATAGAGTCCCACCCAGTTTGTTGACATGATACCTCAAAAAGATTAGTTGCTATCATATGACAATGAGGACAAACGTGGAAACTGGTGAACCTTGATGTGTCAGGTCAATTAAAAAAGACACCTGGTTTTGTCTATTTAATATCTTATAGATGTCTCTGCCACCTGCTGGATGTTAGTATACGCTGGAATGATGATTGATTAGGAGTAGATGCCTACTAGCCTACTAGGTAGCAATCAGTTTATGTGTATGTTCAAACACAGTTTAAATCACCAAATTGAATCCCCAAAAATCCAAGCAGTCAAACATACTGCAGAAAGTAGGTGCAAATGCCAAGATGATTTATTTTTCCAATACAAAATCCCACAGTGCAAACATGAGTTCAAAAATGGGTCTAGCAAGGGGCTGAGAGTCCAAAAAACAGAAAAACACTACAGAGGAACCAAACCCAGCAAACACAGAAACAGTAAATACGGATAATAACAAAATATTTAAACAGAAGAATAGCTGGAACACAGGGAATCTACAGGCAACTGAACAGGGGACTGGTGAGGGCTTAAATACAAAACAAACTAATGAGCAACAGGTGTGTCGAATCAGGGGAATGAGTAGGAGCAAGTGCATGAGGAACCGACTGAACAAAATGGAGGACTGGTGTCGCAGACCGAATGGTCCCTCCTAAAATTCTGTCCTCCCTGCCTTCACTGCATGCGCAGTGAAGGCAGGGAATGGCCTCGTTTCTGCTTAAAACTGACTTTAGAATGATTTAAGAGGTTTTACCTCGTCATCTGATGGTTAATAATTCCATTAATCCATTTAATCACTTTGGGCTCTGTCTCAGAGCTCCGAAATAACGCATGCGCAGTGGAGGCAGGCAGACCAACATTTAGGGGTGGACCGTTCCGTCTGACACCGGTGTGTGATAGGGTCAAAGGTGATGTGCCAACTAATAACAAAAGGTGAACAGAAACTAAACAGTCATCGGCAGGTGAGTGGAACATATTTATCATGATGATGAACACATGAACTACAATAGGGGAAGTCACAAAACCAACAAACACGTAAATAAAAGTGTGAGATACAACAACCAATGTGGAACTCAATGGTGAAAAGAAAGTGTGAGAAAGCAAAAGAGGGGAAACTAAGGGCCCTGTCCCACTGGGGAGAGGATTAATTGTGCATAAATTGAGTATATAAATCGCGGGCGTTCGTTGTCGTTCGCAACAAAAATGGCCAAAAATGACAAATGTCCCAGTATGAATTACGGATATATTAATAATATATAGTGAATATATGATGAACAATCACAGTTATATAACTGATCCGACACATTGAGATTATCACGGCAGTATTACGTGTTGTGCGTGCACGGCATCTGCATTGCGGTCATAAAAGAAGCGCATTCGGGCAGTCGGCATCACTATTCACACCAACAATACAACCTCTAGACCATTTGCTGGACTTGGACAAGTTGATCACAGAGTGTTGTCATGCAAGGGTTAACTGTTCATGAGTTTGAGGAGTGGGAGTGGGGAAGCCGCTCTGGGTGTGAGACGGTGTTTTTTTTTTTAGTGAGTTGTGGATAAACAGCAACTCTTCCTTTTGTTGGTGTTAAATAAGTCCTGGATTGCAGCAGCTATTATGTCTTTGTGGATCTACACAGCCGGACCGGCACTGACTGGCAGGTATGTCGCTTTCTCCCACACGTTGGCTTTACGTGACGTGTTTGATATGCATTCACAGACTGTCCGCAAATCAGCTGCAAAGCAGATGTAATAAAAATGCTTTATTCGTGGCCAGTTTGTATGCACTCGCTACAACATATTTTAGTTTGTGATGTGGACATGATGGGCACGATATGTATCTGTTTTACACACTGTCCCAGTCCGCTGCCAAGCCGCAAATCCCCGTCAGTTGCGGATATCAGCGGTTAACGGCAGATATACAGCGCATAGAGTGAGTATGTATTGTGTATGAATTGAGTATATATGTAGTATGTAAGGCGGATGTCATTCGCATTCAGATTTTTGAACAGCTCAAATATCCTGGCTGCGGACGTGCGTGCCTCTGCGGATGATCACGGGCGTGTTCAGATGACGGCCAACTCATACAGGCATGTTACATGGATATTGCGGATGTTTGGAGAATATGGGCCAGCCTTGTGTGCAATACATACACAAATCCTCCTAAATGCCAGTGGGACATGGCCATAAAGTACACAAATACAAACATAACCAACAATTCTGAAACTCGCATAAAAGCAAAGCCAGCAACTAAAGTGAACAATAAACCAATGCAACCTGACCTTGTAAACTGATGGAGAAAGACAGAGGCACAGGCACACTAGGAATAACCACCAGAGGGAGACAGAGGACAAGGACCAATACAGAAAGACGCAACACCAAGGACAGACACAAGAGGGTGGCAGAGGATAAGACTAGCAGACAGGGATCAACACAAAGACACCAAGAAAGAGGCACAGAGAAGCATACCCACAACAGTAACCCCCCCCCCCCCCCCCCCCCCCCATGGGCTGACCCCGATGGCCTAAAACAACCCTACTCCCAATATAGAACAGAGAAAAAAACAAGAAGACTGGGGAAAAAGCAAGAACCCAAAAATAACAAAACAGCTCTAGAAACCCAAACAGAACACAAAACCAGATTGGAGGAGGGGGCTGGAAGGTGGAAACATCACAAAACACATCAGCAACACTCAAGTGGCCAGACTGCAACAATACATCATGACAAAAATGGCCAAACGGCCAGTGAAGTCCACAGTTCCAGTGCAGTGGCAGGCCCAGCAGCCAACTGGAGCTATAGCTGAGGTCTTGAGGCTGAAAGTGCAACCATCCAGAGTCCTGTAGTGTCTGGAGGGTGGCCATGCAGCCAGCAGAATTCCAAAGCTGTGTCAGGTGGACGACCGTGCAGTTGGCTGGATTAAACTGCAGAGACAGATGCCCGACTGTGTGACCCTCTTGCGTCTACGGCAGAGTCAAGTCAGAAGCCATGTGACCCTCGTGGGTCCACGGTGGAGTCAGGGCATAGGCTGTATCACCCTCCTGGGTCCATGGTGTAGTCAGGGCAGAGGCTCTGTGATCCTACTGGGTCCATGGCAGAGTCAGGGCAGACACCATGCAACCCTCTTGGGTCCACAATGGAGTCAGGGTGGCGATTGTGCCACCCTCCAGGGTCCATGGTGGAATAAAGGCACAGACCGCACGACCCTCCAGGGTCCACAGCAGAGTCCAAGCATCGAAGAGTCCAGATGCCTACCTGTAGCAGACAGGTGTTTACTTTGAAAAGGTGGAGATGGATTGTTTCTGCTTGGGTGGATTTCGTCCAGGACCCAAGGCAGTTCTGTTGTGTGGTGAACGCAGCATCTTACCTAAACTCCGGTTCTGTGCAGAGTGGGATAGTCCCTTTCTTCTTCCCAGTGGATTCTGGTGTTAATGAGGAATTGATTATGGCTCCTACTCTGTCCAAAGCTCACATGAACTGGGTGTTGGGTGGGGTTGTGGAGTACTGCAACAAAGGTGTCATTGTTGTTGAGGAAACTGTGACTTTGTGGTCAATTCTGTAATCTTTGCAGAATCAGTGAATACCTTGATTTTTGCACCTCTGCAGGTCATTGGATAAATGGAATATCTGGCTTTGTGACTGTCCTGGACTAAAGCCCCGTTTACACATAGACGGTAAGAGCTCCGGGAAGCATCCCGGAAGAGTTTGTGGCCGTCTTAAGGATCAAACACCGTTGTCAATGCCAGCACTAGGGGGGCGTGGCTTACTTCCGGCTTTACCGGGAATCGTCGAAAAAATTATTCAACATGTCGAATAATTCCGGGAGCGCTCGCGGAGAATTCGCGTGACAATGGAGACAACGCGAACAACGGCGTTTGATACTTTTTAATTGCCATTTTTTATCCTGCCCCTTCCTGTAGTGCCGCAGTTTACACCGCCGTAACTGGCGGCCGGCGTTGTATCCCTTACCAACGGCGTGTAAAACGACGATAGAGCCCACATCAGCGTCCTCAAAGGCGTTTTAACCGGCGACAGAGGCAGACAAAACAGCAGCGCTAGCGGACAGTACGCCATTCTAAACGCCACCTCCCGGTTAACGGCGTTCCAAACGGCCGATAGGCGGCGGTCAGTATAAAAACGCTAGCGCGCTGCATGCAGGCCTCTCACTCATGGCCAGCTCCAGATATTTTTGCAGAGAAGCTCCAGTATGACTCCTAAAAGAAAATTGGCAGCGTCAAGGACTTACCAAGAGGTCTGGTTCAGAAGCAGAGGGTAGCCCTGTGGTGGAGACGAGTAACACATTGAGGAGGGGAAAAAGGAAGGAGAAGAAAAGGCTGAAAGATGAGCTCCCTCCCCCTGCAGTGACAGCTGCTTCAGCCTATTATACTCTGGGGGCGGTGCCTATATGCAAAAGTTCCTGGAGTAACACAGCATTTGCTTGGATAAATCCAGCGGTACACAGGGCATTATCGGTGGCAGCAGAACACCGCCATTCTCACGCGCGTCTTAACCTGTGATTGTAAAGGATAGAACTGGGTATTAACCCCTGTTGCCTGACGTGTGCCGGATGCTACGGCGTCAAAATGCCGCTTTATTCGGCGGATTTAGCGGCGTTTTATCCACGTATTTGCAGCTAGTACGGCGCTCAAAACGCTGGCGAAATGCTCCGCCCCTTTCCACCACGAAAATAGCTGGAACTACCGCGAACTTCGGTCTACGTACTACCCGCCGACAAAACCGTCTATCTGTAACCTGGGCTTAAGATGCAGATCCAGGCTTTCAATGACTTCTTGTACTGCCATCAGAAGTGTTATCTGTTTGCAGTGAAAGTGTCAAATGCACAGATTCACTTATCTCATCCGCAGCACTTATGTCACTGAATCTTCATCTTTGAGACCGATAGATGCTTGGGACAAGCTTATGGATTCATGAGGTCTCCAGCAATGCCATTAGCTTTCCAGGATAAGGTTGATGTCTTTATGGTCCTGGTGATTCTGTTCTTAATGTATGGTTTTGAGGTGTGGACACGAAACAATGACTAAAGTGACTCTTTGCGAAGTACTGGATAATACAGTATATTTGCCTATATCATTAAATACTAAAATAAAACAACACAAGCCATGGAATTTTATGATAAAGGGGTTAATAGTTCCTCGCTGACTTACCTCTGAAATATTAACTTCTTATTTTCTGATGGTTCCTCCATTCCACCTTTTCTCAAATCAGTTAATTTTAAAAATGATAGACAATATTTGCCTCATTTCTCCTCAATGAGCTCTTTTTTTAAATGAATGGCAAATGTAACTCAGTGTACTATCCCAGAACAGATCAGTTCCCAGAATGCATGGGATTTGTGTTGTCATTAGTTTGAAGTGATAATTAGTATTTTATCTGTGTTTCTGTGTGAATGGTATTCATGCAGCAAGTTTTCAGAGCACACCTGGTGTAAAATTGTGACACCATATATGAGGAGTTCTTCCATGTGTTTGAAGTTGTGAAGGAATAAGACTGCTGCTTTTATCGTGATTGCATCAAAACAGTTAACAGTTATCACTTAAAAAGGAGTCATTATAACACAACATCACACTTATATAAACATTGCAATTAATCTGTGGCTCTGTTCTTAATATAAGCTGCTACATTCCATTCAAGCATGTGCTGGAACATTTCATCAAAGCTATGTAAATGCTGTCGGAAGCACTCGTAAAAACAAGTACTCTGATTTCGGCAGCCTCTATAGCTGTTTGTTGCAAATGTTGTATACTTTGGGACTGGTGGCAGAAGTGCACAAAGTAATTCCAGGGTATCATCAGATGTCACTAACAGCCTAAATCTGAGGGTTTTTTTTAATGATTTTTGTGTGACATATCCTATAATTAATATATCAAAATGCAAGCAGTCCAAATGTTGTTATGTTTTACAGCAAGGTGGTATAAAATTTGGTAAATCCTGACCCGGTCCTTAAAATATTGATAGTTCATTCTTTAAAAGAATTAAATGAGGACTGAATGTACCTGGGTTTTTTTTTTTTTTTTCTAAAATGGAATTAAAAAGCCTTGGACTGGTTTCACTGAGAAAAAAAATGCAGATTTACGAGTACAAATTGTGAACCCATTATGTTTATATGGAAAAAAAAAATAGGTGCTACAAAATCCATGATTTTAAAAGTTCACAAGTTTCTCTGCCAGTGGGTCTGACCATAGATAATACATTTTACCTCACCTGAGGATGATGGAGTTTTTTTGTTTGGTTTCTTTGCAGGATTAAGCAGAAATTGATTATCTATTAATTTAACTGGATAGTAGGGTGGGACATAGGCCAAGCAAAAAAAAAAAAAAAACCCACAATGTTTTGTACTAATTCAGATCAAGATCTAACCAACATTTTTGTGTGAGCCCCACATGGATTATGTTTTGGCTAAAGGGATAAGGAGTGTAGGCTCAAAAAATGGACATGTTGTCTTGGTAGGACCAAGTCAAGTGGTTTCTCTGTGTTCTTGTTAGATGCCTAGTATGAAATAAGTGCCTATGCTCAAAACTGGATGCAAAAATGGGACCTATGAATGGATTTGAGCAGTGCAAACACAATCAGTCCCATTTTGACTGATTACATAGGTTCCAGATAGTACTTGTACATATCCACCATTGAAAACTATACTTTTCTAAGTCAATCTAATCTAAATATTAAGTTGAAAAATGCCAGCATTCATTTTACAGTTTTCAGTGTCCAATTTTGTGTTCTTTCAGTCATATTGCTACTGTCACAGTATTACTTACTGTGGGCTCATTTTGCACTGCATCTGCATGTCCATCACCTCTATGGAAACACCACAATCATGGCAAAAAAGCCTTGAGAACTTAAAGTATTTTACTGAGGATATCCAATGTTAATGTCATAAATTAAAAAAAGAGAAGATGAAGAAGGGCCTCTTTTGTAATCATATATGCATAAAACAAAATGTGTCCTCTGTATTTAATCCATCCCAATTACAGTTAGACACAGTCCAACCACTAGGAGCAGTGGGCAGCCACAGTCCGGTGCTTGGGGACCAACTCCAGATGTATACTCTCCCTCGGTTGGGGGCAGAGAAAGGAGAAGACCCTAAATAAGCATGAAACCCACGCAGACACGGGAGGAACATGCAAACTCCACACAGAGAGGCTGGGAATCAATCCCACGCCCTTCTTGCTATGAGGCACTGTGGCTGGATTGAGAGGATGAATGCATAACTAATTTTCTTTTCATCATATGAATTACATGCAGCCCATGAAGGAAGATAGAGGAAAAACAATACAAGCTGTTCCCACCAAACCTTTGCAGAAGTTGCACTGTATTTTTATTATTATTATTTTCAAGTTCTTCAGTGTACAAGAACAGCACAAGTTGTTCTCAGTAAAACCTTACATTTTCTTAATAAAGTATCTGCAGTCATACCACTCTTTGTACACCTGATCCTGTCTGAAATCAGAAGTGAAGCAAAATACATCCTGGTTTGTACTCTTAAAGTGCATGTAACTGTAATGCATTGGTTACAAGATAAATAAAATGGATAGAGCTTTTAGAATTAGTTGAAAAGTAACTGAAAGTATTTTGGGCTGCAATATGTAAACATTCTACAGATATCTTAAAACTAGAACACTCTTAACACTCTTAACAACCTTAATTCTTACACAATAATAAGATTTTATCAGTCATTGTGTCAAAGTTACAACCACTCAGTCACTGGTCATATGTTTTTGTTTGCATCAACAGACAACCTATAAAATGAAAATGGGAATGAATCATAAAAATAGATTGGGAAGAGTGTAGTGTGGTTACGTAACTGAGATTATAGTGTGTAAGTTGGGGAGGATACTGTGTGTAAGTTAAAATATTGCAAAGTTTGAATATGGAGAGTACACTAGATTATTAGTAGTGAATATACCAGCCATTGTCCTATGTTTTCAGTACGTTTTGTTTATTTTTGTTTGTTTATTGCTGGAGTGCTTAAGTGAAGTACTGTGCCACTGGTCTACGTTTTCCAGATGAAATGGTTCATGCATTTTCCATAAGAAAAAAAGTTGATTAAAATCCACAGCATGCAACAGGAATATTTCTGTTAAGGATAAAGAATCAAATAACTTTCTGCAATATAATCTCTCAAACACAACGATCCTTGACTTTCCTTGGTTGTTTCTCTTTTCTTTTCTTCCATTGAAGCCCAAAAGTGAAAAAGGTATCTACTTTGTTGTTGCTGTCTGTGAGTTCCACGTAGTTCGACCATTGGGGTTTTTACGTAATTATTGTATGGCCTTGCCTTACAATATAAAGCGCCTTGGGGCAACTGTTTGTTGTGATTTGGCGCTATATAAATAAAATTGATTGAATTGATTGATCGTTCCTGGAGAATTCTTTTTGGCATTTTTTTTCTTCCGATTTTTTCCCCCATTAGTAAGTAATCTGCATGACCCCAGCCTCGCTTTCAAGCAATAACAATGAGGTTTCCCATAATGGATGCCAGCATTCTAAACATCTTGAGGTTAAATCTATATATCAGCACACTGGGGATGGTGGTATGTGTGTTCCTCGATCTTGTGTCCTCTACTAGTCTGCTTTGAGTTTGATGGTTCGGTGCAGTGTCTTGGCTGTTCCTAAGACTGCACTGTTCTGGACAGAGACCTCTGATGTTCTGCCTGGACTCTCCTAGAGCCATTCTTGTAATTTTGGGGTTACATCTCCTAGTCCTCCAATTACCACTGGGATCACTTTGAACTTTGCCTTCCACATCTGCTCCAGTTGCACGTTCAGCCCTTCATACTTCTTGATTTTTTTCATGCTCCTTCTTGCTGTTGTTGCTATCAGCTGGGATTGGCACATCAATCACACTGCAGTCTTCTTTCCTTTGTCAAGCACCACTGTGTGTGGTTGGTTGGCCAGTAGCTGCTTGTCTGTCTGGAATCTGAAGACCCTCAGGACCGTAGCTCTGTCGGGATGTGGGGACTTCTAATACATATGAGGCACTAATGTTCCTGTACATAATTCCCAGCACTTGGTTGTGCATCTCAGTGTATGCTGTTCCCGCTTCTATCTTACATCCTGCTACTATGCACTGGACTGTATCTGGGGCACATTTGCACAGCCTGCAATGTGGGTCCTGTCAGCTGTGGTAGACTCCTACCTCTATGGAGCTGGTACTTATGGCTTGTTCTTGTGCTTGAGCAACAGGCATATAAATAAAGCCATACCGGCTCAGATGTCACCTGGGTTAAAAAGGTCCCAGTTAGTTGTTGAGGAACCAGAGCACACTGATGGGAAATGGGCTGCTGGAACAAGAAAAACATGGATAAAGACTGACAACATGGAATATATATACAGTTTGAGAAACCAACATTTCTCAACATTTCACCCATTGCTTCATCATAATTGAGTGGGCTGTATCAGCCTCATAAAATACAATACTTTAAGTCAAAACTTCACACATTGTAAAGAAATGTTTGTTTGTGTGTGTGTATATATATATATATATATATATATATATATATATATATATATATATATATATAATATAAAACTACTGGATTCATTTTCATTAATTTGTCAAAACTGTGGGGGCCTTGGCAGAGAAAATAATAGCGATTTTTAAAAATTACATTTCAGTGTCACTTTGATGCATTAATTGTCTTGGCAGTGTTTATTTGCTTCTGCTGCTTGTGATGATGTTTGTGTAATTCTGCCATTTCCTAAACACTTACATGGTGTGTCGTGTTCTGTAAAATTTGCCATGTTTCTATTCCAGGTTAAATCCAAAAATTTTTTACATGTTATTTTAATAATAGAGGGGGAAAAAATGGTTTCTGCACAGTTGTTAAGATGTGATGTTTTCTGTCTGCAAAAAGCTCCATCAACATTTCCCAGAAATCTGCTGATTTTATTCTATCATTACAATTCAGATGATGAAAAGAAGAAAAAAAAAATCAATGACTACAGTTTTTTCAGGTGAACAAACAGGTTTTCATTGGAAACCACGTTCTTTCATAACTACAGTACCGCAGAGTTTATCTTTTTTAATTTACTGTAATGCATGCAGAGCTTGCCCATGGCATCAATCGTATAGACAAATGGTAAAAGCGACAAGGACTCACACTGGTTCACCAAGTAAGGGGGGGGGGGGGTGTTGCTAGGCTTAGGGGTAATGGGTTCCATAAAGAAATATTTTGCACCATCTGTCATACTTAGTTAAATGTTATGTGGTAGCATATGTCATATGACATAGAATCCAAAGGCCATTGACCTTGGTTAATTATTCCTTTGTAGCCAAAGCATTCACTATTCATTCAGAATTCTTCCTTTTGTTAACCCTATTAGCACAACCAATCATTTGCATCACTTCTTAAAAGAATTACTTCAACTGCTGACAATGTGCAAACTGAAAATTCCCTTTGTCACCACTTTTGCTGTTTTTTTTTTTTCCCCCATAACACCTTAACATTCAGTCATCGACAGTCCAAACTATACCTTTTTGGAATCCCTACACTCAAACTGTCAGGTTTCAGTCCTGTTATGTTCTTGGTTCTCGTTTTTCCCCATTTCACGGTTTGATATTATAGGCTTTAGTTTTGTTTTCAGTTTTTCATTTATTCTCTGGTTATCTTTCTTTCATCATGTGTTTAGTTTTTGCCCAGTCTGTTTTTTTGTTTTTGTTTTTTTTTTCCCATTGTATATTTTCCATTTTGTTTCTGGTTTTATTTTCTGCTTATCTTTGTGTAATCATTAGTTATATCATTCCTTTTTTTCTGTGCTTTATATGGTTGTCTTGGGTTTTGTTTTCTGTTCTGTCGTTATGCTGTTTATGCTTTAGGTTACCTTGTTATGTTTATTATTTTTTATATTTTAGCCATGTCTTGAGGGTCAGTCTAGTTTAGTTTCATCATCATTCTGTAGTCACTGATTGCACTGTCTGTTGTTTTTACCGTTAGTATTTTATTTACTCACACTCTTGCATCTGCCTATCTCATCTTTGTCTCTGTCTGCCTCGTTCATTCACTCACACTCTTGCGCCTGTTTCATCTTTGTCTCTGTCTGCCTCGTTCATTCACTCACACTCTTGCACCTGCCTGTTTCATCTGTCTCTGTCTGCCACATCCATGCCCTCACTCTCTTGCCTTTCTTCCCGTCTCTTGGGTTCACCTGACCACGCCGCCCTTTCCTGAACATTCCCCAACACACACATCTTGTTCCCCTAATTACATCACCTGTGTATTTAAGCCCTTCACTTTCTCCACTCCCCCACCAGCTTGTTGATCTCTGTATCCTCATTCCAGCCTTTTCTCATAGTCCTGTTTTTGACACATTGTGTATTGACCTTGCTTTGTTTTTCGGACATCGCTTTGTGCCTCAGCCCATGTTAGTGTCTCTCCGTGCCTTCGAACCCAGCCTGTTTTTGGACCACATTTTTGCCTTGTACTTACCTGTACCTCTGCTTCACTGCCTGCCTTCCTGTGTACTGTACTCCTGCCTGTCTTAAAGATAAAGTCTATTTTGACATCCAACACTTTGTCAGCAAGTCTGCATTTTGTGCCCTCCCACTTTCTGTGCTGTGCATCCTCAAGTCTTGACACAAACAAAGAATGTGGTACACTTCTCAATATGACTGCCTGACTTGCCAGGTAGGGCTGAATGATTACACAGCGTTCACAATTTAAAAATATTCCAGTCATATTGAGAAGCATGAAGTATTACATTATTTGTCATATTATTTGTCATGGGTGTCTTGGTGGCTTCCCTCACAGTCTCTGTGTCTAACGTAGATATAATGACCATGCAGTGCCCTACTGTTTGTTTTTCTTAACCTTTGATGTCAATGGAGCCTAAGACGTATTAAGCAACTTGGAAATAAATGCTGCAGCTTATTGTCACAAAAAAAATGTTGTAAAATGTATGGAAAATTAATACCCAAAAATTCATACATGTTGGACATAATTTCCACTGGGAGGCAGTGATGACATCACAACAATAACTTGGCAGATTGTCTGAATGAAAATAAAATAAGGTAAATTATATTACTATTGTTATAATTATTTTTGTTATTCTAACCCTTATCCTAGTGCCAAGCCTAAAAAGTGAAAGTCCTGGTTCTGAACATTAAATGTGAAACACACATTGTACATGCAAGGATAAATTCATAGAAACATGCATGAAATATTGCGCTCAACTTTGCAAATCGTATCATAAGAAATATGTCATGCAAATGTGTTGAATGTTCATATATCCATTCCCTGACTTGTCTAAAGAAAATTGCCTATATAACCCTTGATTTGTGTACAAAATAGTCTTTATATTTAGTTTGTCCAGTTACTTATGAGCTCTGAAAGTGGAGGCATGATGTAGTATAGAAATGGCTGTAATTCAAAAAATGGTTAATGTTACATTTTTTAGTTAAAGAGCTTGAATTAAAATTACAGGTCTACTCTACAAGCACATATTGATTGTTTCATTTCAACTCCATTCAACACAGAGGCAAAATTAGAAAAATTGTGCCACTGTCCAAGAACTCATGGACGTGACTGTAGGTACCTTTACAGTTTTAGTTGTTATTTGTTCCATCTGGAAAGCCCACTGAGTTTGTGTGAATTGATTTTCAAGAGTTCAGAGCTCTTTTGATGTGTTCAGGGACCTCCAGGAAGTAATTTGTAAACACAAAGTAACTTGCTCAGCCATTTCTTCACCGTGCAACATAAAGGTCTCAAACTCGGAATGCCTGAGGGTCACTGGCCAGGTTCTGTTTCCCTGGTGGTGCATTTTCACTTAATCGGTCAAACAGAATGATTCATATTTCTCTCATAATAATTCAGTGGATTGTATCAGCCTCATAAAGTACGATACATTAATGAAGTTGAAGGCTCCTGAAAGAGTCGGTGAAAGAGTCTTTGCTTGTTTCCAACTGAAACTGTTTTTTTTTTTTCACACCCATTGACCAGTGTTTTAATAGTAAGGGTACTTGCACTCATCTCTGTTATCATGGGTGTGTTGGTCAAAAAATGAGGCTCAGTTTTGTTGCATTCCTATCTCAAGGTAGCAGAAGGTGATTGCACCATAGAGCACCAAAGTGCAATTTTTTTGTGCTGTTTTGCAGAACATCATACTACGATAAAACAGAACTGAAAATGGCAACTTGACAATGCAATATAAATAAAAATGAACAAGAAAATGCAAAATATTAATGATTCCATTGTTATGCTGGTTTTGCAGGTGGGGACAACCAAGATGGGGCTGGTCATAGTGTCCAGGTGCACCTGGGATGGGGGAGGGCAGCTGTGTGTGCATGGTTCAGGTTGTTGCAGGAGGATGATGAAGAGGTTTTGCAGAAAAGAGGCAGTCAAATGCTTCACCTCAGGGAGCTGTGGTGGATGACTGTTGCTCTGTGCTTGTACCCTTTGACACATCGCAAGGAAACTTTTTTCCTCATATGAAAACCACCCACATTTTACCATTGAAATAGCAATACAATAGATGGTGCCACATTTCTGTCTGAAAGAGAAGGACAGATGAAAATCTGTTCGGTTTATTGAATGTTTTGTGCAAAGCACAGCTGAGTAATTAAGTGACTCAGTACAAGCTTTTTTACACTCTCTCTTACTTAGATTACACAAATTGCAAAGCAGTGCTGAACATACCTCAAATGCATTTGCACTATGCAAAATGCACTTTAAACTGCGTGCCATAGATTATCAAGACAGGGCCTGTGTGTCACATTTTCCAAGTCGTAATTCCTTTTTACTTTTGAAACTGTGCATTTTAGTCGCCAGCTCTCTCCAGTGTCTAACTAGCAAAAATAAATAAATAAATACATAAAATAGGCTAACCACAATTTGTTGTATGATTTATACAACAAATTTACACAGAAGCTAAAGTTGACATTGCACACAGTTAATGTTGACATGATGCCCAGATACTGCTTTACTCTGTTTGAAAATGTATTTCCTAATTATTTGGGTGGGAAGACAATGATTTGATATAATATCTGGCATATTGGACATCTTGTATTGTTTAACATGAAAAGAAAGTGATCAAACAAGGAGAACATATGTCTGCTGTGAGCCATATGGTTTAATATTCAACAGTTTGAAATAGAATCAGAATTGAATTTATTGCCAAGTAAGTTCTTACATACAATGAATTTGATCTGGAAGTGTTGGTGCATAAACAACAATAAAAAGCAAAAGGAAAAAAAAAACACTTCTATAAGAACTGAAAGAGTCAAATAGGCAAAACTATGTTCACTGTCAAATAAATATAACATAGTGGAATAGAACTGTGCAAAAAGCATGCGATTGGTGTGCAGATGTACAGTACCTTCCAGTGCAGGGATGACCAATCTGTACTTTGTGGAAGTGGGGGGAGAGGGAGCCAGAGTAAATGGGGTTCTCTGACATTATTTATTAGTCTAGCTGCAGATGTAACAAAGCTGTTTTTGTGTCTTGAGGTTTTAGTGTTGATGCATGTCAGCCATCTGCCAGAGGATCGGCCACTATCTTCCTTGCACACCTCAGGGCCCTGGAGGTGTACAGGTCCTGTAGGGATTGCAGATTGCAGACCTTTGATGTAGTGGTTATCATTATTTTGGACCTCTCTGTGCAAAGGTTAGTGGAATGCAGGTTATGTGGGTCACAAACCAACAAGCAGGTAAAAACTAAGCGTTCATAGTGGAGTTAAGAAGGTATATGTGATTAATAAGGAACCAATGCAGATGGCATCTGTATGTCAGATAGAATATGTTGCAATGGGCATTCGTCAAGAAGAGCAGTAGTTGGTAATACATAGTTCCCACATGTAACACTCAACATTTGTTGTGGGAAATATTTTTGTTAAGACAAATACCAATGTGCCCATGTGGGAAGGTCATTTCATCACTGAGGAGAAATGAGACATCTAGGTGCAGGGGAGGTAAGTGCCTTCTAAGAGCGAAACTCCAGCCCAAAGCAGTCAGGGTGCTGCATACAAACAACAGGCTATTGAAATTGATATAACCGGCTCTAGGCAATCAACGGAGGAAGTAAGTGCAGAGGATTTGGGTAATTTACGTTTGATGAATTTTCACAGGCTTAAGAGTATTTCTGGAGGCCAGCTCAGAATAAGTGGAGATGAGAGATGACAAGTAGTTGGACAAAGAGCTGGAGGGAGTCCCAAATCCCTGGAGGGATGTCCTGTATTACAGACTATGTACAAAATGTAGTTGTGTAAAATTCAACTGAGTTCGCTGTCTGGGGAATTAGTCACAGCAGAGGTGGAGAAGGAAACCTAAGACAGAAAAGACCCCGAGACACCAAGGTTCTGAAAACAAAAGTGTGTGCTTTGTACAAGCTTTATGCAATTTAAACAAAGCACACATAAACAGGATGCAATGCCGTCCATCAAAATTGGCTTCAGAAGGGAAAGCAATCTATAGTTTG
The DNA here is from genome assembly GCF_902500255.1 of Thalassophryne amazonica. Lineage (NCBI taxonomy): Eukaryota > Metazoa > Chordata > Actinopteri > Batrachoidiformes > Batrachoididae > Thalassophryne > Thalassophryne amazonica. Next base: position 13,400,593 of record NC_047119.1, read on the forward strand.
TTCACTCTGCAAATATCCTGTTTATGATAATATATCATATTATCCTAATTATCAATTAGGATAATAATCATAATCCGAATTATCATATTATCAAATATCCTGATAATAATAATAATAATAATAATAATAATAATAATAATAAATTAATATTATTATTATTGTTGTTATTATTGTTATTATTATTATTAATCATTGGTATTTTTCTTCATCAATGAATATAACACAGAAAATAAAACATATGATCGAATACCAAAAGACAACTATTACTTAGTTTCATTATCATTATAATAATCTCTATATAACATTCACTATATAACTTCAATTTGCAGAGAGGTGCCCATTACAGCATACCAAAGATCACTTTCAGAGGATCCTGGAGCACGTTCCTCACTGATAAAGTGAGGAACCTTGGGGTAATTTTTGATCCTACTTTGTCCTTTGACCTCCACATTAGAGATATACTCAACAAAAATATAAACGCAACACTTCTGGTTTTGGTCCCATTTTGTATGAGATGAACTCAAAGATCTAAAACTTTTTCCACATACACAATATCACCATTTCCCTCAAATATTGTTCACAAACCAGTCTAAATCTGTGATAGTGAGCACTTCTCCTTTGCTGAGATAATCCATCCCACCTCACAGGTGTGCCATACCAAGATGCTGATTAGACACCATGATTAGTGCACAGGTGTGCCTTAGACTGCCCACAATAAAAGGCCACTCTGAAAGGTGCAGTTTTATCACACAGCAGAATGCCACAGATGTTGCAAGATTTGAGGAAGTGTGCAATTGGCATGCTGACAGCAGGAATGTCAACCAGAGCTGTTGCTCGTGTATTGAATGTTCATGTCTCTACCATAAGCTGTCTCCAAAGGCGTTTCAGAGAATTTGCTAGTACATCCAACCAGCCTCACAACCGCAGACCACGTGTAACCACACCAGCCCAGGACCTCTACATCCAGCATGTTCACCTCCAAGATCGTCTGAGACCAGCCACTCGGACAGTTGCTGAAACAATCGGTTTGCATAACCAAAGAATTTCTGCACAAATTGTCAGAAACCGTCTCAGGGAAGCTCATCTGCATGCTCGTCGTCCTCATCGGGGTCTCGACCTGACTCCAGTTCATCGTCGTAACCGACTTGAGTGGGCAAATGCTCACATTCGCTGGCATTTGGCACGTTGGAGAGGTGTTCTCTTCAACTCTATGCGAAGGAGATGTGTCGCAGTGCATGAGGAAAATGGTGGTCACACCAGATACTGACTGGTATCCCCCCCAATAAAACAAAACTGCACCTTTCAGAGTGGCCTTTTATTGTGGGCAGTCTAAGGCACACCTGTGCACTAATCCTGGTGTCTAATCAGCATCTTGATATGGCACACCTGTGAGGTGGGATGGATTATCTCAGCAAAGGAGAAGTGCTCACTATCACAGATTTAGACTGGTTTGTGAACAATATTTGAGGGAAATGGTGATATTGTGTATGTGGAAAAAGTTTTAGATCTTTGAGTTTATCTCATACAAAATGGGACCAAAACCAAAAGTGTTGCGTTTATATTTTTGTTGAGTGCTTTCTTCCACCTGCAAAATATAGCAAAGATTCGTCCCATCCTGTCTATGGCTCTGGTGTGTGTGTGTGTGTGTGTGCGCGCGCGCGTGTGTGTGCGCGTGTGGCTTTGAGCATGCAAAAACCATGGAGAGCTGACGTTTGCCGTTTGGCATGCTAATGTATTTTGGGTCAAGGATAAATGCTACAAAAACGGAAACTTGATAGGACAAATATTCTTGGAGAAATTAGCAATTTTAGCTCACCAATAAACAATGGATGCTGTGAATGCAATGCACCATGGGAGTTTGGGGATTTGAGGTTTTAAATGTTGTTATTGTGTTTTATGTTAGTTTAACAGTGTTGTTAGTGTTATTGACTTATTGTGTTTTTGTAGCTCAGTTGGTTTATTCAGTTACATAAGTTTCATGTTGCTATTACCATAAGTGACTTAAGTTCCTGTTGGTACCATGATTTGTCTTTGTTTGTCAAATTAAAGCCACTTGCTTACAGCAGCTTTGCATGCATGTCACTCACTACTTTCTGGACTCATGCCACTCCAGCAAGGGACAGTAAGTGATATTGATATTAAAAGTGTGAGTGTGGTGAGTGATTTTAAGTTCAATGTAGGTATATTATTGTAAATACATTAAATATACATGGATGGCACAAAAAAAGTCAAAACACTTACTTCCACTGTGGTCCATTTAAAAATCAAATGACAACATAGAAGTAGAAATAATATTGGTGTATATGATAACAAGAACATAAACCATTTATTAATATATTAAAACAGTCAATTAACATTTTTAATCGCCGTTTCATCCTGCCCCTTCCTGTAGTGCTGCAGTTTACACCGCCGTAATTGGCGGCCGGCGTTGTATCCCTAACCAACGGCGTGTAAAACGGCGATAGAGCCCACATCGGCATCCTCAAAGGTGTTTTAACTGGTGACAGAGGCAGACAAAACGGTGGCGGTAGCAGACAGTATGCCGTTCTACATGCCACCTCAGGGTTAACGGTGTTCCAAACGGCCGATAGGCAGCGGTCAGTATAAAAACGCTAATGCGCTGCATGCAGGCCTCTCACTCGCGGCCAGCTCCAGATATTTTTGCAGAGAAGCTCCAGGATGCCTCCTAAAAGAAAATTGGCAGCAGCAAGGACTTACCAAGAGGTCTGGTTCAGAAGCAAAGGGATGGCCTGTGGTGGAGACGAGCAACACGTTGAGGAGGGGGAAAAGGAAGGAGAAGAAAAGGCTGAGAATGAGCTCCCTCGCCTGCAGTGACAGAGGCATGTATCCCTGCTGCTTCAGCCGATTATACTCTGGGGGCGGTGCCTATATGCAATAGTTCCTGGAGTAACGCAGGATTTGCCTTGATAAAACCAGCAGTACACAGGGCATTATCGGCGGCAGTAGAACACCGCCGTTCTCATGCGCGTCTTAACCTGCAATTGTAAAGGATAGAACTGGGTATTAACCCCCATTGCCTGACGTGTGCCGGATGCTACCGTGTCAAAACGCCACTTTATTCGGTGGATTTAGTGGCGTTTTATCCATGTTTTGCGGCTAGTACGGCATTGAAAATGCTGGCGAAATGCTCCGCCCCTTTCCAGCAGCCGAAACTACTGCGAACTTCGGTCTACGTACTACCCGCCAACAAAACCGTCTATGTGTAACCTGGGCTTAAGGTTCTAAAAACATTCTGGACTCACATGCCATTCCAGTTCATTATACAAGCTTTGCTTAATTTATTACCACCCTTACTACAAAAATGTCAGCTACCTAATCTATAAACACTACCTAATCTAGAGCCCAGGGATCCCCACGGGCAACACGCTAGTGGTAATTATTTATGTATTATTAATTTATTATATAACTTAATATATAGCTTATTCATTGTATTTGATTATAATTTACAGGGCTTTGTGCACATTGCTCAGTGTGCCGCTCTCTACTATTTTGGCATTGTGGGATAGCTCACCCAAAAATTGAGCTCACCGGACTACTTTCACCTGACCCAGTTTCCGTTTTTTTGCAAAATGGTGCTGAATTTGCTGATATGAGAAGATGCTGCTGGATGAGTGTGAGTATTGATTTATGATCATTTAGGTGTAAAAACCCACGACATACACAGGTGTTGTAACAAATATACTCCTTATTTTTTTTGTTACCTATGAAAATGCACTGTCGTCGCAGGTCTACTTTTGGCACAGGAATTCATCAAGCATGTTGGCCGTGGGCGCATACTAACACAGAATATACAGAAACTATATAGTTGTTTAGCCAAAATAAGACTGTCCATTGTTGGCTTGCCATAAGCTAGTGGCATATGTGAGACTATGGGCTTTGCCTTGTTGCTATAGTCTGGGGCATTTCCACAGCCTCTTTTCACATAATAACAGAGTAACTGCTCACAGCCATCCTGAGCAATTTCTTTGCAAACATGTCATCATTTCAACAGTGAGGAGTGGAGACTGACATTTGTGAGAGTGCCGCAGGGCATTCCAGCAACACTCGTGCTGCACTAGGGCCTTATGAATGTAGACTACTCGCAATTTTTGGTGGAAAAAATGAAAAACTTCACCTTAGTCCTTCATCTGAGAGAGATTTGCCTATTATTTCAACAGAAAAGTTGGACTTTTAGTTGATGCCACTGTTCAAACAGCAGTGCACTCTGGTTCTTAAAGGGGATGGCAGTTCACAATCTTATTAATATATTTTATGTTATTCCCAAAAATACATCCCCTAAATGTGTCTCTTTTGTGCCCTGCATGCTACTTTAGACTCACATTATGCTGCCTATTAATAGCAAAGTGAAGTTGGACACAACCCGAATGTACTTGCTCCATCTACTTTAGGCAGTGTGCTATAGATCCTCAAGATAAGGCACAAGGAGTGATTTGCACATTTATTTAGACTCCCTCCAAACAAAACTTAGGCGCTTAGGAGCTGCTGGAAGTGTTGACATTTATTTCCCATTTGTACACTTGTAGTAATTTTACTACAGAGAGCAATTAGTTTGTACACATTTGCAATCATTTGAAGAGCAATGAAACTGTCACTTTATGTTTGGGGGTTGTAGATTTCAAACAAATGTATAGAATATTTCACTCTCATGAGAACACAAAACACAACCCACATACCTTTGAAAGATTTCAAACAAAGGTGTAATTGCAGGCACTGTGCTTTCAACTAAATCTTCTGATAATCCTGAGAAAGATGTACATAATCCATCAGCAGTTGATGCAGGCAGTGCATGTTCTTATGTGATGTCAATATAAGGTAGGCTATGTTCCAACTGCAAAATCATATTTTTTTTGCAGAAGACTTCCCAGACTTGGATTTGTGTATCCACAGTTCTCAACCATTGACATCATATATGTCATTCTGGGTTGCTGTGGTACAAATGTTGCCATAGTGGTGGCACTGGTGGCATTGATAGTGGATATGAGACCATGTCCTAGCATGTGGAGCATGTTCAAAACCACTGGGATGTCCAATGCCACATTTCTTGTGTTACATGATAAAGTGGATTGTTTGGTGTTATGTACATGCATATATACATTGCAGGCAGAAAGGCACACTGGGGTGCACAGTCATGCAGACATGTTCCAACTATGCATGTGATACACACGTAATGGCACGATCACCTGTGGAAAAAATCCACCAACTTCCATAATTTGTGTGAGGAAGAAGTGTGTTTTCTATTTTTAAAACCCTAAACTAGAACAGACAAAAGAAATAAAAAAAACCCTGCAAGCACTGAAATGGCCTGATTTTGAAGGTGCACACATGAAGGTGGCTACATCTACATTTTGGTTGAGACTCCGGCGATGGCCGTCGCATCTCCTCCTCTTTCTGTGTTTCTCTATCTCTGCCCCAACCTTCAAAAGTCCCAACTTCACCAGACTGTGAATTCTTCAAACTAAAGTTGGAATAACCATGGAATTGATCAGCTGGTCTCTCAACACTATTGACACCATCTTTTCAACAAGGAAATCAGGGCTGGGGGACCCTGCTTGCCCAGATGGAACCTATCCTGCAGGCTATGTTCTTGATACCTGGAAGAAGTGGCATGTCGCATGCTTGGCATCACTCTCCGTGGAAGGCGAGGATTTATTCGTATTTGCTTTTATGTCAGGAGGGCTTTTGCTGATTAGGCAGTGCCCTGATCTACTGGAAAACTGGCAAGATGGCTGCTATCAAAACCACAACCCCACACCTGTCCATCATGATTAATGAGGTGGGCAAGGTGGTACCATCTCAGACTGCGTTAACTCTCGAACTTAAATGCAAATTCGAAATCATCTCGGTGCAAATGTCTGCCTTGCAAAGGAATTGATGTTGGAGACCACTGAATATTCACAATTGGGTCTGGACAGTTAAAGACAAGCTGTATTGGAACTCTGTGCTTCTCTGCCTAACCCAAACATGGCAGCCTTATCAGCTACCGAAGGTTAAAATGCCCCATTTGTTTTCCTCCAGAAGGATTTCAACGGCCTTGGTGAAGCATCTGACTTTTAATTCTAATGTGTGCCATTATTACGTCCAACTTGTAATAATTGTAGATGAATTGCTGTATTTTTGTTTGAGGTAATTGGGTGTGAAGATGAATTGCCCTTTTAGGGATCATTAAAGCTGTCTGAATCTTGAATCTTGAACATCCATGGGCCTCCTTGGCTATTGAGGGAGAAAAAAAAAATCAATCAAAAGTATAGCACTCAAAATGCTATTGTGTGTGCAGAACATATCATTTGTCCCACAGTTTGATTGTTGAAGAAACTGAGAACCCACTAGCTGGAGAAGGACAAAGGTATGCCCACATTTCTTCTAACATATACGGCATATACGAGGGTAGGCTGAAAAGTTCTAAGGCTGACTATGATGCAGTTGTCGAATTGAACAAATTCAGGGTTATTTTTCTACATAGACTATACATACACTTCTTCCAGCGGTGCTTGAGTGCTTGATTCCCTTGGCATAGAAGTTTTCATCTTGAGAGTCAAAATAGTCCTCAACGGCAGCCATCACCTCATCATTGCTCCGATAGTGCTTCCCAGCCAAGTTTTTTCAGGTTTGGGAACAGATGAAAGTCAGAGGGTGCCAAGTTAGGGGAGTATGGTGGGTGATCTACCAGTTCGAATCCAGACTCGTGGATAGTGGCCATGGCCACTGTTGACTTGTGAGCTGGGGCATTGTCTTGATGGAACACCACCCCTTTCATCAGCTTTCCTGTTCGCCTGTTTTTGATAGCCTTGTGTAACTGTCTCAGTAGGTTACAATAGTACTGTTCATTTATGGTTTGTCCCTTTTCAAGATAGTCCACGAACACAATGCCCTTGGCATCCCAGAAAACTAAAACCATGACCTTCCCCTCAAATGAAACGACCTTGGCCTTCTTTGGAGGTGGTGACCTTGGGTGTTTCCACTGCATTGATTGTTTTTTTTTTTTGTTGTTGTTTTTTTGTCTCTGGTTCAAAGCGGTGAACCCAACACTCATCCTGGGTAAGAAAATGTTCCATGTAATTGGCTGGATCCTCTTCAAATTATGCCAAGTTTGCCTTCGACATGACTAGCCTGGTGCGTTTCTGATCAGGCGTCAAGATGTGGCACCCACCTTGCTGACACCTTTGACATTCCAAGTTCTTTATGCAGAATGTGTTCAATTCTCTCACGGGATATTCCCACAGCATCTGCTAGCTGATTAGTCGTCGATTGTCTGTCATCCATCACCATTTCATGAACAAGGTTAATGTTTTTCTGGGTTGTGGCTGTTGCAGGCCGCTCAGACCTTTGGTCGTCTTCAAGGATCTCTCTGCCCCTCTTAAATTCAGCTGCCCACTTCTGGACTGTAGATATGGATGGAGCTTCATCCCCTAATGTAGCAACCATATCCGCATGAATGTCCTTCGGCTTTAACCCCTTCTTATGCAGGTACTTAATCACACCACGATGCCAGATTTTGTCCATTTTATGCCATTTCCCTCTACCACGAACTTTCAAACTTGGCTATGAACCACAAACTACCTCACAACCTGGAAGAAAATAACAGTTAGTCATCAGAAGAGTTGAACTTAATGCATGCCAAGTTTTATTGAAATGGCATTTCTCCTCCTTGGTGAGCCTTAGAACTTTTCAGCCTACCCTCGTAGATGGTTATGTATGGGAGGTGTGGATGGATCAGTTTTCTATCGTGGTGGTTGCTATATGGGTTCTGGTATGGTTCTGTGCTGTAGTGGATGTGGAGACATGCGACACCTGCCCATGCTTTCAGACTGGACTTGACTTTTATTAACACTGTGCAGGTAGAGATATGGCATTGTAGGTCAACAGTCACTGACTGTGATGGGAAAAAAACACCTTTGATATCTGATTTGTGCATCCAGATTAACATGCATCTGCAGAAATCTGATTGGAGATGTATTTCAAACTACTTTGGCTGGTCAGATCTTTAAAAATCAATCTGGATTTGTTATGGATATGTTAAAAGTTATATTTGGACTGAATCTGAGGATTTGACTGGAGTAAATAAGTAAATTGCTACAATGTTGCTAAAATGAAATCATTGTGCAAATGTTCCACAATCAAAAATGAATCAGTCCTTAGAGGAATTGCTCTACTTTACTTAAGTTTAGCAACATTTCCTTTTTCCATTAATATTAGTCCAGGTTTATTTCAGCAAAATAGTCCTACAACTAATACATCTGTGATAATAAAAGTGTCACTGCTGTGTTCTTCTAAGCCTTTGCTAAAAGCCAAAGGGAATGGTGGCCCTCTAAGGACCCCTTATCTCTGCAGCAAGTACTATAAAGAAAGTGTTTAGGATATAGTACCCATTGAATACATATTTCATGCCAAAAGAGGGGACATTTTTAGTCAGCAGCAGCTCTTTGACAGGACTGATGCTGTGGACAAGGTAACTGAAAGCCACAGAGCACAGTAGAGTACTCAGGAGACTATTCAGAAACATACTTACAAATCTCCTCAGGATGGTGCACAGACTTTTCAGTCAGGGGACAAGATGAGAATTTTTCCTAAGTTTTTTTTTTTTTTTTTTACATAGATGACTTTGAGATTTGCAATCCTCTGGGTGTTTCATGCAGGAACATCAACTTTGTGGTATCTGTTGGAGTTTGAATAATTTGCTTGCAGGCTCACATTCACCGCTGTTCTCATTTTACTTGACAGATGTGTGTAAAACTGATGATGTGAACAAGTGCAGTTTTGACAGTGTCTTAAATCATCTTCTTCAAAGTATGAAAAGTCTAGAGCAACAGGGAGTTGTCATCCCACCGAGTGGCAAATGTCTTAAAAGCCAAAATCTTTTTTTTTTTTTTTTTTTTTTTTGAGGCTGATAACTTGGATGTTCACAGAATAGTTGATTTTATTGAGAGATTTTCTGGTGAGTACATAAGCACATATTGCACATGGCAAGAAAAGACATCCAAACAAAAGATGTAAAGCCAGGGGTGTTCACACCAAGGAGAAAATAACTCCACAGATGCAGAGAGTTGGGAGGAAAGTTATGAAATTAGCAATGAGCAGAATCATTACGCAACGGGACACAACACTGGAAGTCTAGTGCAGTGATTTTCAACCTTTTTTGAGCCGCGGCGCCCTTTTTCTATTTACAAAATCCTGCGACACACCACTGTCATGTGTCACGTGTCACGCACCACTAACTCGACTGCCTCTACATGGTGCGTTAGCACGTTAGCAACATGTGCGGTACAGATATGACGTAACATAGTATACTATAGTCATGGAGCTGTATATAAGAACTAGAGAGCACATTCTGAGTGCCGGTCCCAAGCCTGGATAAATGAGGGTTGCGTCAGGAAGGGCATCCGGCGTAAAACAAGCCAACCCAGCTATGCAGACTCAGAATCGAATTCCCATACCGGATCGGTCGCGGCCCGGGTTAACAACGTCCGCCACCGGTGCTATTGCCCAACAGGGTGCCGGTGGAAATTGGGCTACTGCTGGGCGAAGAGGGCGAAAAAGAGGAGGAAAACGTTGCCACGAACAGTGGGAGAAGAAAACTAGAATGGTGGAAATGAGAGTGGGGACTTTGAATGTTGGTAGTATGACTGGTAAAGGGAGAGAGCTGGCTGATATGATGGAGAGGAGAAAGGTAGACATATTGTGTGTGCAAGAGACCAAGTGGAAGGGAAGTAAGAGCAGGAGCATCGGCGGTGGGTACAAGTTGTTGTACCATGGTGAGGACAGGAAGAGAAATAGTGTTGGGGTCATTTTAAAGGAACAGTATGTTAAAAGTGTGTTGGAGGTTAAGCGAGTGTCTGACAGGGTGATGAGTGTGAAGTTGGAAATTGAAGGGGTGATGATGAATATCATCAGTGCATATGCCCCACAGGTAGGTTGTGAGATGAAGGAGAAAGAAGATTTCTGGAGTGTGTTAGATGAGGTGGTGGAGAGTGTGCCCAAGCATGAAAGAGTGGTGATAGGAGCAGACTTCAATGGGCATGTTGGTGAAGGGAACAGAGGTGTTGAGGAAGTAATGAGTAGATATGGTATCAAGGATAGGAATGGGGAAGGACAGATGGTAGTTGATTTTGCAAAAAGGATGGAAATGGCTGTGGTGAATACCTACTTTAAGAAAAGGGAGGAGCACAGGGTAACATATAAGAGTGGAGGAAGGTGCACACAGGTGGACTACATTTCTTTATAGGAGATGGAAGCTAAAAGAAATCACAGACTGTAAGGTGGTAGCAGGAGAGAGTGTCACTAGACAGCATAGGATGGTTGTTTGTAGGATGACTTTAGAGGTAAAGAAGAAGAAGAGAGTGAGAGCTCAACAAAGGATCAGATGGTGGAAGCTGAAGGAGGAAGACTGTTGTGTGAAATTTAGCGAGCAGGTGAGAGAAGCACTAGTTGGAGAGGACGCAATTTTGGACAACTGGAAAAGTACTGCAGATGTGGTGAGGGAGACAGCTAGGGCAGCACTGGGTATGACATTTGGACAGTGGAAGGAAGACAAGGAGACTTGGTGGTGGAATGAAGAGGTCCAGGAAAGCATAAGGAGAAAGAGGTTGGCAAAAAAATTTTGGGATAGTCGGAGAGATGAAGAAAGTAGACAGGAGTACAAGGAGATGTGGCATAAGGCGAGAAGAGAAGTTGCAAAAGCAAAGGAAAAGGCATATTGCGAGCTGTACAAGAAGTTGAATAGTAAGGCAGGAGAAAAGGACTTGTACCGATTGGCCAGACAAAGGGACAGAGCTGGAAAGGATGTGTAGCAGGTTAGGGTGGTAAAAGATGCACATCGTAATGTGGTGACAAGTGAGGAGTGTGTGCTGAGAAGGTGGAGGGAATATTTTGAAGAGTTGATGAATAAAGAAAATGAGCGAGAGAAAAGGCTGGATGATGTGGTGAGAGTAAATCAGGAAGTAAAAGAGATTAGCAAGGAAGAAGTGAGGGCTGCTATGAAGAGGATGAAGAGTGGAAAGGCAGTTGGTCCAGATGACATTCCAATGGAGGCATGGAAATGTTTAGGAGAGATGGCAGTAGAGTTTCTAACCAGATTGTTTAATAAAATCTTGGAAAGTGAGAGGATGCCTGAGGAGTGGAGACAAAGTGTGCTGGTTCCTATTTTCAAGAACAAGGGTGATGTGCAGAGCTGCAGTAACTACAGAGGCATAAAGCTGATCAGTCACAGCATGAAGTTATGGGAAAGAGTAGTAGAAGCTAGGCTTAGAAAACAGGTGAAGATCTGTGAGCAGCAATATGGTTTCATGCCGAGAAAGAGCACTACAGATGCAATGTTTGCTCTGAGAATGCTGTTGGAAAAGTACAGAGAAGGACAGAAAGAGTTACATTGTGTGTTTGTGGACTTAGAAAAAGCTTATGATAGGGTGCCAAGAGAAGAGTTGTGGTATTGTATGAGGAAGTCTGGAGTGGCAGAGAAGTATGTTAGGGTAGTGCAGGACATGTACAAGAATAGTGTGACAGCGGTGAGATGCACAGTCGGAATGACAGACTCATTCAAGGTGGAGGTGGGATTACACCAAGGATCAGCTCTGAGTCCTTTCTTGTTTGCAGTGGTGATGGACAGGTTGACAGATGAGATCAGACAGGAGTCCCCATGGTCTATGATGTTTGCAGATGACATTGTGATCTGTAGTGAGAGTAGAGAGCAAGTTGAGTCTGGAGAAGTGGAGATATGCTTTGGAGAGAAGGGGAATGAAAGTCAGTAGAAGCAAGACTGAGTACATGTGTGTGAATGAGAGGGAGCCCAGTGGAATAGTGCAGTTACAAGGAGTAGAAGTGGTGAAAGTAGATGAGTTTAAATATTTGGGGTCAACTGTTCAAAGTAATGGAGAGTGTGGTAAAGAGGTGAAGAAGAGAGTGCAGGCAGTGTGGAGTGGGTGGAGAAAGGTGGCATGAGTGATTTATGACCGAAGAATATCAGCAAGAGTGAAGGGGAAAGTTTACAAAACAGTAGTGAGACCAGCTATGTTGTATGGTTTAGAGACGGTGGCACTAACAAAAAGACAGGAGGCAGAGCTGGAGGTGGCAGAGCTGAAGATGTTGAGATTATCTTTGGGAGTGACAAGAATGGACAAGATTAGGAATGAACATATCAGAGGGACAGCTCAGGTGGGACAGTTTGGAGACAAAGTCAAAGAGGTGAGATTGAGATGGTTTGGACATGTGCAGAGGAGGGACCCAGGGTATATAGGGAGAAGGATGCTGAGGATGGAGCCACCAGGCAGGAGGAGAAGAGGGAGACCAAAGAGGAGGTTCATGGATGTGCTGAGAGAGGACATGCAGGTGGTTGATGTGACAGAGGAAGATACAGAGGACAGGGTGAGATGGAAATGATTGATCTGCTGTGACGACCCCTAACGGGAACAGCCGAAAGACAAAGAAGTAGTCCCATTGCTGCACACTAAACAAAAACGTCCCTTCATGCACAGCGACATGACGTCTCCTAACCGGGCAAAATATTGACGAAGTACCCGGATGTTAATGCATTTTCAATGGAGATTCGCGACTGAACACACTCAGAAAAATGCTCGCAAAATACGTGTTAAAATGCCATTTTGTCCTGGATATCGAGCCAGTAAAATTAAATTACATTAAATTATGTCAGGAAAGTATTAAACTTACTCTGACACACACATATTCACAAATATTAGTGTTGAAAGTTACACGGATCTGCGCTGATAAGCTACGCTGCTCGGCTGAGCTGCTGCTGTGTTCAACGCAGCGCGGCTCCTAAAACCATTACAATACATTTATATATATTATATTTTTACACAATTATCCTTTATTGACCGAGTTTCATTCATGAAGTCAGCGGTGTGTGTGTGGCAGCACAGCGCGGGTCATTAATCTCATTATTTTAAGGTGCAAAAAAAAAAAAAAAAAAACTCCCCTGTCTTGTCGAACAATTTTTAGTCACTAACAACAAGAATTTTAACTAGGCATTGGTCTAGCAGTGGAAAATATCAACTAGACATAAGTGAAATTAATGATCCGTGTCATCGGGCGACACAGGTACGGCAGGAGACATACAGCTGTTTATCATCCAAATATCACGGACAAAGTGACAAGAAGAACCAAGCCCACTTACTTATGGAATGAATTATTGTCTCCCTTGTTCCTCCGTTTGTGACTTTGCCAACATGCGCAGCTTTCCGGCATATTCCACCTGTTTCTTGACGGGACTAAGTGAACTTCTATGCACACAAATCACTAACTTGCCCGGAATTAAAATGGCGAACACGCCTCCTTGTCGGCACACAGCTCAGCGCTACTGCACGGTTTGCTCCCATCTACTGGAATAAAAAATCATTACACCATCTGCCACACTATTACAGCACATACACCCGATAATGGTGATATGTGATAATTGCCCACGGCACCCCTGACGATCGATCACGGCACCCTAGGGTGCCGCGGCACCCCGGTTGAGAATCACTGGTCTAGTGACTACTGTGAGGATTCTTCAAGAAACACCATAAGTGCACCATGCACATAAGGTGTCTCAGGTGGCCTTTCATATAGTCATCACAGGTAAATTCATGAATGACTGGCCCTACATTGTCCACAGGTTCATACTGAGACTCAACTGTAGCATTTTTTAAGTTAAGTTAAAAACAGTTCATTCTGCATCTGAATGGAAATTCACTATTGTGCACAGTGATGCATATGGAGTGAACAAGCTTTCTTTGTCTGGGCGCCCTGTTAATCTTTATTTAATTTAATGGTTATTTTCAATTCACTTTCACTGTGTGTATGAGCAGGGTGTACAATATGTGTGTCATGAACCATCATTTGTTAGCTGTGGCTGAGTGTTATAACTATTGAATACCACAAATTATACGACACTACTCATCTAACTTTAGATGAGTAGTTTTGGCTGGTCTATGGCACAATCATGTTCTGCTGCCAGATGACCCCGATGTCTGGAGAAGGCCAAGGGGATGCACTCATTTCACCTGGTTGTGGCAGATTGTTAGTTATTGTGGAGATATGGGAATTGAATGGTTTTCAGCTTGAGTAGTTACCATCCGGAACGCAATGTGGATCCATAGTGTCATGCTCCCAGAATTGGCTTGACTTGTCAGTGGGTGTGAAAATCAAAATGTCAGGTGAAGACTGTAAATGTTGAAACTGTGAACAAATCTATCCTATATATCCATTATACATGGGCAGACAAAGAAAATAAGCCACATGTCAATCGGCTGAAATAGCAATTAGAATAGGATCCTGTTAAAACATTTCAGAACACAGACAAATATTAGAAAATCTTGTATCAGGTGTGCAACTGCCTCCAAAACATCATTATTTACATCAGTATCACCAACTGACCCTGATGTTTGATCCTTCTGTGGGACTCTGAACCATGCGGCCAAGCAGGCTTTTTTTTTTTTTTTTTAGGTGTGGTGTGTGACAGTTACTTTTAAAACCTTTTCCTTTTGCTGGATATTAAGCATCAACTATTGATTTCATGTCACCAGAGATCATAAATGTATCAAACAGTTGCCTTGGACATTTTGAAATGAGAAATATGTCAGGCTGTTGAACAGGATGTCTGTGAACACATAAGCACAGGAGCCCATTGGTACCTGTACTTATATCTGGAAGCTGTGGTGCATATCAGATTTGACTCACAAACACATCTGTCCCTGGAAAGGACACCAGTCCATCGTAGGTAAGTTTCCTAGCCAAGGCTAAAACCTATTTGCAGCTGAGTGAACTGAGACAATACAGTGTCTTGCCAAGGACACAGGCGATCTAAACCAGGTCTACATTTTAGTAGCCCAGTGTCTTTTGCAAGTGAAATGCAAGATTTTGGAGACATTTTTCAGATTTTTATTGTCCAGAAGAGACTGTGGTACACATCGGGCAGGCTGTCTCGGTTGCACGGGGAATATTTCCGAGCCTTTGAGCTGACTGCATCCACAGCCAAATAAATACTTTTGATTGAGCTCAATGAAGTGGCTGATTACTACCCTTTGGCAAATGACTTTATTGCACCTCTCAGAGTGGTGCCATTAAAAAGACACAAACATATAAGTTATGATAAACTTCAAATTAAATGCTGAATGCTTCTTTTGGCTGATCATTGCTCTGTTGAAATACAGATCTACTGTTATTAAAACAATGAATCTTCTTTTTTCACTTTTGCAGCCTGTCGTGAAATGTCTGCTTAAGTTCAGCACAGAATCATTCTCGGATGGGATTCCAAAGTCTTGTCAGGGAACTTGCATATCAAATGCAGAGACCATGTGGAGTCAAAGAGGACTTCAGGCTTCATTTACTGGATGATGAGTTTGGGATTGAATTCAACAACAACTTCTCTGCTATTCAGGACAAACGTACCATCTAGGTCACCTTCAATTCAGCTGCATGTGCCCAGACTGATGGCTACCCACGCCTTCATTATCATATGTTGTTCCTCTTCTGTGCATGCCATTAAACCTGACCTAGCACTTGGTGGTGGGGTGGGGAACTTGTTGAGTTCTTGTTTACATTACGTTTTTTTTACCTGACCCTGCGATAGATTGCCATCATGACCAGGGTGTACCCCACATCGCTCCCTCTGACTACTGAGATAGGCTCCAGCCCCCATGACCCTATTTGAATATGTGGGTATAGAAAATGGATGGATGGATGGATGGATGGATGGATGGATGGATGGATGGATGGATGGATGGATGGATGGATGGATGGATGGATGGATGGATGGATGGATGGATGGATGGACTTTGTGTATCATACACCATCTGAGGTTCTGGTGAGAATTCATCTGGTTCTGTGGTTCCAAGTCAAGATATTAACTAAACGTACTAAAGCTATTTTTTTACTTGATACTGAAAAATGTAATAAAATCATTAAATTGCTTCAACTGTTTCTTAAATAAATAGTTCATTTCAGTCTGTCATGGTCCTGAAATTCTCTCCGTGTTTGTTTCTGCTGATTTCTTCCTCTTTGCTCTCACACCTGTTCCTACTTTCATTGATTGCTTTCATAGTGAACCCGTTTGGCATTCAGTTTCAATTTATTTCATTTATATAGCACAAAATCACAACAAAGTTGCCTCAAGGCGCTTCCTACAAGTAAGGTCTAACCATATCAACCCCTAGAGCAAACACACAGGTGACAGTGGTATTGAAAAACTCCCTCTGATGATTTGAGGAAGAAACCTCAAGCAGACCAGGCTCAAAGGGGTGACCCTCTGCTTGGGCCATGCTACTGACACAATTAACAATACGATTACATAGGAAATTTTGGGAGATCGCCCTTGTTTTTACTCATGGTCACCACAGTAGATCCAAGGTGGATCTGCATGTTGATTTTGCACAGGTTTTACACCGGATGCCCTTTCTGACACAACTCCATATTGGAGAATGGGCAGGGGTGGGGTTTGATAACCTTCCGTACTGGAACCATGTACACTTAACCACTTGGCCACAACCCCTGCCTCATTGATTGCTTTCCTGGTGTATTTAAATTCTTCTCTATAGTTCCTCAGTGCCAGAATGTCTTGTGCCTTACCAAGTCTTCCAGTGATTATATTTCTTTGTGTCTTGAAATTGTTGACTGTTGCTGTTTCACTTTGATTTCTGATTTCAGGATGATACTTTTGAGCCTGGCTCTTGATATGTCCATCTCTTGTGCTTTGATGTTCTGCCTGTTTGTATGACTTACTTCAGTGCGTTGTCTATTTTCTTGCCCCTAGACCAGGGGTGCCCAAGTTCGGTCCTTAAGATCTACCTTCCTGACACTTTTAGTTGTCTCCCTGTTCTAACACACCTGAATCCAATGAAAGTCTAGTTAGCAGGCTTTTAATGAGTCTTTCACTGGATTCAGGTGTGTTGGAGCAGGGAGACAACTAAGAGTGTCAGGAAGGTAGATCTCAAGGACCGAACTTCGGCACCCCTGCCCTAGACTGTGAATAAACAACCGTGTACTTCCTCTTGTGTCACTGTCTGCGAAAAGATCCCTAGTCATGGTTCATTCATTCATTCATTATCTATACCCCCTTATTCCAGTTAAGGGTGGCAGGCGAGGTGAAGCCTATCCCAGCAGTCATAGGGCGAGAGGTAGGGTACAACCTGGATTGGATGCCAGTCTATTGCAAGGCCAAATATAGACAGACAAATGCATTCACACTCTCACCTTCCAATTCCAGTTTCCAAATCAACTAATCAATTTCACAAAGACCTGGAGTTCAACTTTTGCCTTCAAGATGCTTTGTCATCAATCCACTTACACCCCCCCCCCCCCCCCCCCCCAATTTATGAGACATATATTAAAGACATTCAGATGTATACACCCATATTGGCCTCTCTTTGTTGGCTTCCTGTTAATTCTAGAATAGAATTTAAAATTCTTCTTCTTACTTATAAGGTTTTGAATAATCAGGTCCCATCTTATCTTAGGGACCTCTTAGTATCATATCACCCTAATAGAGCGCTTCGCTCTCAGACTGCAGGCTTACTTGTAGTTCCTAGGGTTTTTAAGCGTAGAATGGGAGGCAGAGCCTTCAGCTTTCAGGCTCCTCTGCTGGGGGGTTCCCATGATGCACTGAGTGTTTCTTTCTCCTTTTGCTCTGTATGCACCACTCTGCATTTAATCATTAGTGATTGATCTCTGCTCTCTTCCACAGCATGTCTTTTTCCTGGTTCTCTCCCTCAGCCCCAACCAGTCCTAGCAGAAGACTGCCCCTCCCTGAGCCTGGTTCTGCTGGAGGTTTCTTCTTGTTAAAAGGGAGTTTTTCCTTCCCACTATCGCCAAGTGCTTCCTCATAGGGGGTCGTTTTGACCGTTGGGGTTTTTCTGTAATTATTGTATTGCTTTTGCCTTGCAATATAAAGCGCCTTGGGGCAGCTGTTGTTGTGATTTGGTGCTATATAAATAAAATTGATTTGATTTGATGTATACCATTATTTAATCCTGGTCATTGTAAGTATAAAATGGGCATTCAAAACTTTATTGGATCATTGAAAGATCAGTTATTCTTGATTGGATAAGCTTATTATGACCACTTAGAATTATCTGCTCATGTAATGATTTTTTTTTTTTTTTTTTTTGGATAAATATTTCAGGTTGTTTTATGTTTGACATATATGACATGTATGAACATATACACACTGGATGTCAGATTGTCTCATTGTGCAAGCATTTTTTGGAGTGTTCTTCGTGTGAGGTTAATGTTAAATTTAATCCCATGCTTTCCTGAATCTAACTCGAAGGGAGGAGAAGCTGATATGACTGTCTGGCTGGAAGACAGCTTCCAGACGCCTCTCCTGTCGGTTTGTCACGGCGTGTTTGATAACACCTTCAGGTGACAGGTAGGCTGTCTACTGCCTCTGCTGAAGTCAATTTTCAGCCCAAGTAACACTGAGCTGATTTTGGTAGCTTTAAATCTAACCTTGAGAAAAAAAAAAAGCTAACACTCCAAACATATGTAGAAGACTCTGTTGACTCCACACTAAGGCAACCTTAAGAATTATGCACTGCTTTTGTAGCATTTGTCTTGTGCCTTGTGAACTCTGACAAACAGAATACTAAACTCTATACCCGTAATTTTCAGCCGATGGTTATAGCTACAGTGCTCTCCAAAAGTATTGGGCCCCTTGGTATTTCACACATTTTAATTTGTTTTTGCTATTTCAAATTTAAAAAGTAAATCAGGCTTATCAATATAAAAATTTCCATAAACTCAAACTCAAAGCAACTTGATGTAAATTAATTAAAAATATAAAAGATTAGATGATAAGTTGCATAAGAAATGGGCCTGTTTGGTATAATACCAGTAAATAATCAGTTTTATTGCCAGGGGATGGATACATGAACTGTTGGGAAAGTGTAGTGACACGGACCCACAACAGGGGGCGTAAATGAACGGACAATAGAGGAAGTCAAATTTGAACACTTTACTGTTGTGAATGTCACAACCACACACAGCAGATTATAGAATAAATACAAGTCAATGAATGAAGGTGTCGTGTGGGCAGGCTCGACGATAGGAGACGTCCGTCTGGAGATGAACCGGAACCACACGATTTCCACCGCCACCGAACCCGAAGGATACCGGAGCCGCCAGGTCCCGAAGTCCCCAGGTGGCCACCGTCTCAGCGTGTCGGATCTGGTACTGCTGGCGGAGAACAAAGACAGTCATGTGTGGGTGTGTGTACACCCCGTAACAATAACGGTGGGAATTCCACCTCCACCTCTAACACACACTCGTGCAGCGTCTGAGTACCACTTATCTGGTGGGAAGTAGGACGAAACAGTCGCGACCCACGCCGGTCCTCTGGGTAGACAGCTGCAACACAGTAGCTCTTGGAATCAATTAATATAGTACGCAGGCAGAGAAAGTTACCTCTCAAAGAAGTACGATATCTCGGCGACGTGGTGGAGGTGTCATCCTGCTTTTATCCGGTGAGAGGTGCAGATGATCAGTGACAGCTGTCATAGTTGATGAGTGACAGCTGTCACCTCGGCTGTTCCTGTAAGGCGGCAGCGCCCCCTCGTGCCTGAAGCCCGCACTTCAGGCAGGGCGCCCTCTGGTGGTGGGCCAGCAGTACCTCCTCTTCTGGCGGCCCACACAACATGAACATTTCCACGTCACTGAATATGTCTTGAACTTTATTTATGTCAATTATGAAAAAATAAAGAGCGTGGCACTCTATGGTAAATCTGTGTGGAGTAGACAGTTCTCCAAACCTGAGTGACTGTGCAAGAAGTAGAAAAGTGAGGAAAGCCACCAACATAACCCAGAAGAAGTTATAGGCTTATGTGGCTGTGATTGGAGAAATTGTGCTTAGTGCATGTTTTGCATTTTGTATCACCAGTTATACAAATTGATGGTGAGGATTTTCTTTGACATCAGATCTAGGCTTGCATCTCAGATGTACCTTCTGGTAAAATGTAGCTGACCTTTCAGGTCTTCTTTTTAAGAAATGCATGCAGTTGTTTATCTAGCTATCTATCCATCTAGTTAGCTAGCTATGACATATCTACCAATGCCAGTCAAATTTAAATTTGAAGAAAAAGCAAGGTGCTTGAGATATTTGGTGACCTGAAGTATTCTCTGAGGAAAAATGAGAGCGTGAGTTTCAGGTCTCGTTAGCTAGATAGCTAGCTAGCATTTTGTTTTATCTTGCCATATCTCTTTCTTTAGTTTTCTAACTACAACTGCCATTTTTTTCCATGTAACAGATCTGTTGAAGCTTTGAAGCTGCCTTGGGACATTTTTGAAGGTGCTGGGATGCATAAGAAGAGGAATATCCTGTGCATACAAGTGAGCTCCAGTGTTGCAAACTCTGCCAGCGTACAATGGTTGTAGGATGTTTTGTGAAGGGCATATAGTAGTCTACTCATGCAAGGGGTACGAGATAAAATGAAGCTATATAGGGGGAATGTCATCCAGCATTTTACTATTTCACTCCAGTGTAGCATCCTCACCATGGTATCATTCTGCCATAAAAGCAGGGTACACCAGTGTAGGAAAGTTTGTAATTAGCATTGACGCTATCGCTCCGGTTGCAAACTTTGCTGAAATTCTATTGCCAAACTAATGAGTCATTAAAAATGCAGAGGTTGTATTAACTGTTGCAAAGTAACATAAAATTAAGATTCCATTCAAGGGATCTTTTCATTTGGACTAATCAAAGTAGGCAATGGTTGTTGTCAGATCCCACTTTTTTAGATACACGGCACACGCTCACCCTCCGATGAGTGCGTTTGTGTACAAAACCAGCTCTCCGTCTCTGGGGTCCGACCTTCGTGTCTCCACGGGTATTACCCGGCAGGGCTGCACAAAGGCTGTTCAAGCTGGTGGCGAGGAGATTCGTCTAGCCGCTCACTGCCTCCATCCGGACGTCCACCCTGCTGAAGCTGATCTCGCACCCCGGTCGAATAGCCTTCTCAGGAACCAGGATACGAACCGGCCACACCCGTTAACGGCAGCTCTCCTCTTATGGATCAGGGCTCTTGGAATGTTGCTAGATTTTGAATTTAGTGACTCCCCAGGATGTGTTATTTTCATTAAAAAAAAAAAACAGACTAACCTTTAGAGCCTTTTTGATGTTGTACACCCAATAAATTTTAACTTTTACACCTTAAGAAGCATCAATAAATCCAATGTCCGAGCCGTAACACTTTAACTGCATGCTTGGAAATGTATTGCAGGTTTTGCAAGTGCCAATAACATAATCAAAATAGGTTATATGGTGATAATTTCACAACAGTATTCAAGTATAATTAGAATAACGATTGGCAGAGATTTTTGTTTTTAATTCAATAATTCTGACTGATCTTACTTCGACTGGGACTGGATTGACTTCTTAACAATTTTTTCTAGGAGTGAGGGAAGGAGGTTTTTGAGGTTAAAGTCCCCAGCTCGATGAACTTAATTTCCTCTTCATCAGCTATTAATTGTTAGCTGACCATGATCCTTGTGTGATGTTGTAATCCTTCAGGAAGTTAATCCACATAAGAATTTATTCCGTCTTCAATCAACCAAAAGTTGATCTAATCCATTCTGGTATGCGGTGATGTTCCTTGAGAGAGAAATCGTTGAACATTCCCCACTCAGACTTAAGGCCAGTGGTTACTCTTCCGTTGTTCTGCTACTCCGTGACTGGACGGCCTGAGTGGGAGTTGAATACTCTCTCAAATGATCTTTATGGCTCCAATCCTCTCACTCCACGATTCCAATTGCTGCTCACAAGATGGTCAAGTCTTGTGATCTCCTCGTAGCAGGGGAGTAGTGGCAACAGCACCTCTCCCTGGAAGAATAACCCCGTTTTCTGGTGTTTCACAGTTTATATATGTGCTTGACTCTTGTTGTCCTCAGATGATCTTGGTTACCATGGGGATGCTGGTGACTCAAAACCTCCTCCCTTCTCCTCCCACTTACTGGAAGTCATCTGCAGCCCCTTGCCAGTAACTTATTTCTCAAGTTCCTCTTTTCTGTTAACACTTCAGCTTTTCTGAGAATTCATTCTTTTAAATCATTTCTTCAAAATCACATCAATCATATTCAATCATTTCATTACAACTCTCTTTCACATAAAAACAATTTATATGATCATATACAAACATTTTCATTCCTTATTATTCATTTCATATTTTACTAACATTTTAATCATTTGATCAGTTGTTTAACATCAGCTTTTCTTGCCCTGCTTGCGACATCTTCTTCACTTCCTCTTTTCCTCTGACCCTGCACTCTTTATGAAAAACAACTCATATAATCATTCATTTCACTTATTTGTAACATACTTTTTCTAATCAACTCTTAATTTCAACACATTAATACTTCATTTGATCATACTTGTCATGTTAGAATCGTTCTTAGACATATTCCATCGTCTTCACCACCGAGTTCATTCCGTAGGCCTCCCCATTTGCAATGGAAAAGTCCGGTATGACCTCACTTACTCCTGGAAAGTACCAAAAACTGTGCAGTAATCCAACAGTATGTATATTAATTCCATGGCACGTATTATATTCCAAGATGAAAACAAGCTGAAAGCAAGCTTAAAGTCATCTTTCTCGACATTGTGTAGAGCACGGTGGGCAATGAAGTGCTTTATATAGTACCCAAGTAGGCAACTCTGTGGGACAGAACTTTAGATGACCTTTGTCCTTGAACATCACCTGCATTATCACATCATGGTGCATGGCGGTATCATTGTTGAACTTCGGCCTGTGTGTGTGTATACGAGGTCTCTTAGATAATAAACCGACCCTTTTTTTTTTTTTAACTATATGGATTTGAATGACATGCGATTACACCAATCATGCTTGAACCCTCGTGCGCATGCGTGAGTTTTTTCACGCGTGTCGGTGACGTCATTTCCCTGTGGGCAGGCCTTGAGTGAGATGTGGTCCCGCCCTCTCGGCTGAATTCCTTTGTTTCACACGCTGCTTGAGACAGCGCGCGTTGCTTTATCAAAATTTTTTCTGGACCTGTGAGGAATATCCGAGTGGACACTATTCGAGAAATTAAGCTGGTTTTCTGTGAAAAGTTTAACGGCTGATGAGAGATTATGGGGTGTTTCTGTCGGTGTAAGGACTTCCCACGGAGCGGGGCGTCCTGCAGCGCTTCCAGGCGCTGTCGTCGGCCTGTTTCGAGCTGAAAACATCCTAATTTAAGGCTTAATTCACCCAGGACATCGTGAGAGAACAGAGAAGATTCAGAAGAGGCCGGCATGAGGAATTTATGCAGACATTCCACTGTTTAATGACATTTTTTTAATGAAAGACGTACGCGCAAATTCGCCGAGTCGTTTCCGTGACGACTCGGCAAATCTGTGTGCGCCGCGACAGGAAAAACACCTCCGTGTTGAAAACCATTTGTAGAATTCAGGCGGCTTTTAATGGCTTTCAACAAGTGAGTAACTGAGAAATTGTTTAACAGCTTGGGCATGTTCCAACTTGCCCGTTAAGATTTCCAACGGAGGTGTTTTTCCTGCCGCGACCCCCCGCGGTCGGGTCCAGCCCAACATGCGACTCTGCCTGCACGTTCTTTCATTACAAAATGACAGTTAATAATGGAATGTCCGAATAAACTCCTCATGCCGACTTCTTCTGAAAGTTCTCTGTTCTCTGACGACTTACTGCGTCAACAGAGCCTGAAATGTGGAAGTTTTCAACTTGAAATGGCGAGACGCTGCCGCCTCGAAGCGCAGATCGCCGTCAGGCGCCGTGGACTGTTGTGAAAGTGTTGGAACACGGACCCACAACAGGGGGCGCAATGAACGGACAATGGAGAAAGTAAATAACAAGTTTTACTGTCGTGAAAATGCACAACCAATACAACAATTGACAATTTGGGTTTACACCGAATTCCATTGGTGTCATGTGGGCAGGCTCGAAGGTAGGAGACGTCCGTCCGAGTCGAGCCGGAACCACCCAGATTTCCCCTGCCACCGAACCCTGGAAATACTGGAACCGCCAAGTCCCGAATTCCCAGGTGGCCACTGCCTCCGCTCGTCGGATCCGGTACTGCTGGCAAGAGAACAAACACACAGGTGTGGATGCGGCTGCACCCAGTACACAGAGAGGGAAGAAGCTGACTCCACCTCACGTCAATACTGCAGAAAGGTGAGTACTTCTCCAAGCAATTTAGCTCACAATAATCAGCTGTCCTGCAAAGGTTTAACAAATCTTTTAGCCAGTTAATCAGAATATTAATGCAGAGAACGTTACCTCTAACGTAAGGCGATATCTCGGCACTGAGGTGGAGACGCCGTCCTCCTGATATACCTCTGTGCTGAGTGGAACAGCTGAGTCTGGTGATGGGTGACAGCTGTCACCCAGGCTACTCCCATAAGGCGGCAGCGCCCTCTGGTGCCTGGAGCCCGCACTCCAGGCAGGGCGCCCTCTGGTGGTGGTGGGCCAGCAGTCCCTCCTCTTCAGCGGCCCACACAACAGGACCCCCCCCTCAACGGGCGCCTCCTGGCGCACGACCGGGCTTGTCCGGATGGCGACGGTAGAAGTCGGCCAGGAGGGCCGGGTCCAGGATGAAGCCCTTCTTCACCCAGGAGCGCTCCTCGGGTCCGTACCCCTCCCAGTCCACCAGATACTGAAAACCCCGGCCCATCCGACGGACATCAAGGAGCCGGCGGACAGTCCAAGCCGGTGCTCCGTCGATGATCCGGGCAGGAGGCGGCGCCGGACCCGGGGTGCTGAGGGGTGAGGTGTGAAGAGGCTTGATCCGGGAAACATGAAAAACTGGATGGATCCGCAGTGAGGCCGGAAGCTGGAGCCTCACTGCGGCGGGGTTGATGACCTTGAGGATCTTATAAGGTCCGATGTACCGTTCTTGTAGTTTTGGTGAGTCAACCTGTAGAGGAATGTCCTTGGTGGACAACCAGACCTCCTGCCCAGGACGATACTTGGGGGCCGGGGCTCGCCGCCGGTCTGCATGTCTCTTCGCCCTCGTCCGGGCCTGCAACAAGGCAGAGCGGGCGGCCCGCCACACCCGACGGCACTTCCGTAGGTGGGCCTGGACCGAGGGCACACCGACCTCTCCCTCAACCACCGGAAACAAGGGGGGCTGATACCCCAAGCACACCTCAAACGGGGAGAGGCCGGTGGCTGATGACACTTGGCAGTTGTGGGCGTACTCGATCCAGGCCAGGTGGGTACTCCAGGCCGTCGGGTGCGCGGCTGTCACACAGCGAAGTGTCTGCTCCAGTTCCTGATTCGCCCGCTCTGCCTGCCCGTTGGTCTGGGGGTGGTACCCAGACGAGAGGCTGACCGTGGCCCCCAGTTCCCGGCAGAAGCTCCTCCAGACATGTGAGGTGAACTGGGGACCGCGATCGGAGACGATGTCTGATGATATGCCATGC
This sequence comes from Thalassophryne amazonica, assembly GCF_902500255.1. Taxonomy (NCBI): domain Eukaryota; kingdom Metazoa; phylum Chordata; class Actinopteri; order Batrachoidiformes; family Batrachoididae; genus Thalassophryne; species Thalassophryne amazonica. The sequence continues at coordinate 13,425,983 of NC_047119.1, forward strand.
AGACGGACGACGTGGTGGACCAGGAGGTCCGCTGTCTCCTGGGCCGTTGGGAGCTTCGGGAGGGCCACGAAGTGGGCCGCCTTGGAGAAACGGTCCACTATCGTGAAGACGACGGTGTTTCCCTGGGACGGCGGGAGACCCGTGACGAAGTCCAGACCGATGTGGGACCAGGGGCGATGAGGCACGGGCAGTGGCTGTAGCTGCCCTGAGGTCTTTCTGTGGTCGGCCTTGCCCCTGGCGCAGGTGGTACAGGCCTGGACGTAGTCCCGGACGTCGGCCTCCAGGGATGCCCACCAGAAGCGTTGCCGGACGACTGTCACGGTCCTTCGCACCCCTGGGTGACAGGCGAGCTTAGAACCGTGACAGAAGTCCAGGACTGCAGCCCTAGCCTCTGGTGGGACGTATAGTCTGTCCTTTGGTCCGTTTCCGGGGTCCGGGACACTGGTCAGGGCCTCCCGGACGGTCTTCTCCACGTCCCAGGTGAGGGCGGCCACGATAGCGGACTCCGGGATGATGGGATCCGGGGGATCCGACGGTTCCGTTTTGACTTCGTCTTCGTGCACCCGGGACAGTGCATCCGACCTCTGATTCTTGGTCCCGGGACGGTAGGTAATCCGGAAGTCAAAACGGCCAAAGAACAGTGACCAGCGGGCTTGCCTGGGGTTCAGCCGCTTGGCGGTCCTGATGTACTCCAGGTTCCGATGGTCAGTGAAAACCGTGAATGGCACGGCTGTTCCCTCCAACAGATGTCTCCACTCTTCGAGGGCCTCTTTCACAGCAAGGAGTTCCCGATTGCCGACGTCATAGTTCCGTTCAGCGGGGGTCAACCTGCGAGAAAAATAGGCACACGGGTGAAGGACCTTATCGGTCTTCCCGCTCTGGGAGAGCACCGCTCCTATCCCTGAGTCCGAGGCATCCACTTCAACCACTAACTGGTGGCTAGGATCGGGCTGCACCAGAACTGGTGCAGACGAGAAGCGCCGTTTCAACTCCTTGAACGCGGCTTCGCACCGATCCGACCAGGTGAAGGGAACTTTTGGTGAGGTCAGGGCTGTCAGGGGGCTAACTACCTGACTATAGCCCTTAATGAACCTCCTATAGAAATTAGCAAAACCGAGGAACTGTTGCAGCTTCCTACGGCTTGTGGGTTGGGGCCAATCTCTCACCGCCGCAACCTTGGCCAGATCAGGGGCGACGGAGTTAGAGGAGATGATAAACCCCAAGAAGGACAAAGAAGTGCGGTGGAATTCACACTTCTCGCCCTTCACAAACAGGCGGTTCTCCAACAACCGCTGCAGAACCTGACGGACATGCCGGACATGAGTCTCAGGGTCCGGGGAAAAGATGAGTATATCGTCCAGATACACGAAGACGAACCGGTGCAGGAAGTCCCGCAGGACATCGTTTACCAACGCTTGGAAGGTCGCGGGAGCATTAGTGAGACCGAACGGCATGACCAGGTACTCAAAATGGCCCAACGGGGTGTTAAATGCCGTCTTCCATTCGTCTCCCTTCCGGATCCGAACCAAATGATACGCATTCCTAAGATCAAGTTTGGTGAAGATATTGGCTCCATGCAAGGGGGTGAACACCGAATCCAACAGGGGCAACGGGTATCGATTGCGAACCGTGATTTCGTTCAACCCCCTATAATCAATGCATGGACGAAGCCCGCCATCCTTTTTACCCACAAAAAAGAAACCAGCACCCATCGGAGAGGTGGAATTCCGGATCAACCCGGCAGCTAATGAGTCCCGGATGTAGGTCTCCATTGATTCACGCTCCGGCCGTGAGAGGTTGTACAGCCTACTGGACGGAAACTCACTGCCTGGAACCAAATCAATGGCACAATCATACGGGCGGTGGGGAGGAAGCGTGAGAGCCAGATCCTTGCTGAACACGTCAGCGAGGTCATGGTACTCCGCCGGCACCGCCTTCAGATTGGGCGGGACTCGGACCTCCTCCTTAGCTTGGGAGCCGGGAGGAACCGAGGAACCTAGACACTCCCGATGGCAGGTTTCGCTCCACTGAACCACTACCCCGGACGGCCAATCGATCCGGGGATTGTGCTTTAGCATCCATGGAAACCCCAAAACCACACGGGAGGTGGCCTGAGTCACAAAGAACTCGATCACCTCCCGGTGGTTACCTGACACCACCAGAGTTACTGGAGGTGTCTTATGTGTGATTGGTGGGAGTAGGGAGCCATCTAGCGCCCGAACCTGCACAGGCGAGGTAAGAGCCACCAGAGGGAGCCCTATCTCCCTGGCCCATCTACTGTCAAGCAGATTCCCCTCAGAGCCCGTGTCCACCAGTGCTGGGGCCTTCAGGGTTGAATCCTCAAACAGGATCGTGACTGGGAGTCGTGTAGCAATGTGGGTGTGTCCCACGTGAATATTTTGGCCCACCCCTGGCCCAGTCTCTAGGGGCGGGCGTTGGAGTTTAACCGCTCGGGGCAGTCGTTGGCGAGATGCTCACTCGAGCCACACACATAACAAGCTCCGTGGGCCCGCCTCCTTTGTGCTCCAGGTGCCCTAAATGTTGCCCTGCTCGTGTCCATAGCTTCGTCAGCAGGGGGAGCCATAGGCGCACGGAGCGCAGGAACAGAGGAGCGTGGGGAGGGCGGAGCTCGATCGGACCCGGAAGGGAGAGGGACGACGCGTGCCTGGCCACGCCCTTCTCCTCGTTCCCGATGGCGTTCTTCTAACCGGTTGTCGAGTCGTATAACTAGATCGATGAGCCCATCTAAATCCCGCGGTTCATCCTTAGCCACCAGGTGCTCTTTTAGGACCAGTGACAGTCCGTTTACAAAGGCAGCGCGGAGGGCAGTGCTATTCCAGCCGGATCTCGCCGCCGCGATGCGGAAGGCGACTGCATAGGCAGCTGCGCTCCGACGCCCCTGTCTTATTGACAGTAGTGCGGTTGAAGCGGACTCTCCTCTATTGGGATGATCGAACACCGTTCTGAGCTCCCGTACAAACCCATCGTATGTATGAAGGAGCCGTGAGTTCTGCTCCCAGAGCGCTGTAGCCCAAGCGCGTGCCTCCCCGCGAAGCAGATTTATCACATAAGCTACTTTGCTAGCATCAGTCGCGTACATCACGGGACGCTGTGCGAAGACGAGCGAACACTGCATCAGAAAGTCCGCGCACGTCTCCACACAGCCTCCGTACGGCTCTGGAGGGCTTATGTATGCTTCTGGGGACGGAGGAAGGGACCGTTGAACGACCAGTGGAACGTCACTTTCGCGCGCAGGGTCCTCGGGAGGGAGAGCCACAGCGGCGCCCGAAGGGCACGCCTCCACTTGTGCGGCGAGAGCCTCCACCCTGCGGTTCAGGAGAACGTGCTGCTCGGTCATTAAATCGATCCGAGAGGTGAAAGCGGTGAGAATCCGCTGCAACTCACCGATTACCCCTCCCGAAGCCTCCGCCGCGCCTTGGTCTTCCATTGGCCGTTCAACAGCCGGTTGACGCCCCTCGGGGTCCATGACGCTGGCCGAGATATCCTGTTGTGAAAGTGTTGGAACACGGACCCACAACAGGGGGCGCAATGAACGGACAATGGAGAAAGTAAATAACAAGTTTTACTGTCGTGAAAATGCACAACCAATACAACAATTGACAATTTGGGTTTACACCGAATTCCACTGGTGTCGTGTGGGCAGGCTCGAAGGTAGGAGACGTCCGTCCGAGTCGAGCCGGAACCACCCAGATTTCCCCTGCCACCGAACCCTGGAAATACTGGAACCGCCAAGTCCCGAATTCCCAGGTGGCCACTGCCTCCGCTCGTCGGATCCGGTACTGCTGGCAAGAGAACAAACACACAGGTGTGGATGCGGCTGCACCCAGTACACAGAGAGGGAAGAAGCTGACTCCACCTCACGTCAATACTGCAGAAAGGTGAGTACTTCTCCAAGCAATTTAGCTCACAATAATCAGCTGTCCTGCAAAGGTTTAACAAATCTTTTAGCCAGTTAATCAGAATATTAATGCAGAGAACGTTACCTCTAACGTAAGGCGATATCTCGGCACTGAGGTGGAGACGCCGTCCTCCTGATATACCTCTGTGCTGAGTGGAACAGCTGAGTCTGGTGATGGGTGACAGCTGTCACCCAGGCTACTCCCATAAGGCGGCAGCGCCCTCTGGTGCCTGGAGCCCGCACTCCAGGCAGGGCGCCCTCTGGTGGTGGTGGGCCAGCAGTACCTCCTCTTCAGCGGCCCACACAACAGTGGACCGTCCTTAAAGCGACACTACCAGACCAAAATCTCTCATCAGCCGTTAAAATTTTTACCGAAAACCAGCTGAATTTATTGAATGGTGTCCACTCAGTTGTGCCTTACAGTTTTGAAAAAATTTTTATCAAACAAAGCAACAGTCTCTGAGCCATTCCTAAACAATGAAAAAAATCGACGAGCGGGTGGACGACTCCTCACTCAAAGACTGCCCACAGGCGAATGATGTAACCGACAGGCGTGAAAAAACTCTCGCATGCCCACGAGGGTTCAAGCATGTCTGATGTAATCACACGTGATTCAAATCCATATGGTTTTTGAAAAAAATAATAAGGTCGGATACTTTTCTAATAGACCTCGTATATATATATATATATATATATATATATATATATATATATAATATGCAGATGTGCCGGTTTATTAATTTCAAATTTATAAAATTTCATATTTCTTTCAGTCAGTTTAATGAAATACCTTATTAGAAACTCGTTGTATTGAGATTAAGGGCTCATTGTGTACGCAGATTAATTTATTTTGTGGAAAAAAATCTCAAAGTCAATGTGACTTTGACATATCTGCCATTGCCAGACAAATTTATATTTGAAGAAAAAGAAAGATGCTTGAGATATTTGGTGACCTGAAATATTCTCTGAGGAAAAACAAGAGCTTGAGTCTCAGGTCCCCGTAAAGGAGCAGCAGGGATTTTTTTTTTATTTTTTTTTTTATTAAAAAAAATAATAATAGGTGTGATTTGAAAACAAGCAGACTGATTTTGCAGAGGTGAGAAATCATTAATGTTGACTCCAGGAGTTTGAAGCTGTGTTTCCCTAAGCTGATTATTGTTTGTCTGGAAGATGGTGGTTTAACAAGTGTGTGGACACAGAACTGATTATTCACCACAGTTTGGTCACTAGCTCAGCAAGACCATGATCATTGAGGTTTTAAACATTTATAGGCTGGATTTGATTCGCAAACTCGTCAGCCAGCGAAACCAAAAAGTCACCAAAGACATTAATGGCGAGAATAGATATTTAGATAACTTTACTGGAAGGTGAACTCAGACAGTGGATCTGCTAAGGGGATAATGACCACCCAGTAATAATCTCCACTGTCCAGCTTTTATCATCAGCAAACCTTTATGACATTATAAGACTTATTATATCTTCATCTTTTCCTATGTTTAAGTGGTGTCTGTGCCTGATGGACTTTCTCTCCACAGTCTGGTCCAGCAAGTTTTTCTACCAGCGTTCTTTGCCCTATCCATCTTCTGCCACAATGCCCCAATAGCTTGTCCCTATTTCTCCTGTACTTCCTTTCTCATCTGTCATTTACTGACATATTCATCCATCTTTAATAAACGAAGACAAAACATTCTCATACCTAAGTCATCACAGTTTGACGCACATGGCTCATTTTGACCAAACGTCAATCTGTGATGAGTCAGGTAAACCTAACCTCACCCCTAACCCTAACGCTAACCATAACCTTACTCATAACCAAAACCAAGATGAATGTTCCCTGATGATGCAGAAGTGTGACAGAATGGGCCACTAAAGCATAACAAGTTGATAGGTTGGGAGTGAGAATGTATTAACCAAGGAACTGGAATGACAACTGCAGGAAGACCACAAAGGTTGTGTGTGTGTAGGTGCGCGTGTGCATGTAAGTATGAAGTAAGTCCCTTTGGCTGCTCCCTTGTTTTCACTCAGGGTTGCCACAACAGATCCAAGGTGGGTCTGCATGGTGATTTGGCACAAGTTTTACACCGGATGCCCTTCCTGTCGCAACTCCACATTCTAATCCAATTACATTTTTTTCCACAAATCTGATTGCTTCATCATGTGACATAATCAGACGTATAATATCTGTGGAACGGAACAAAATATTACACCGGGGCCAACGATGTACGACTCCGCATCCTGACCGGTGTTCTGACGAGATGTCATTACCGTTGAATGTCATTCCTGTACTCCATGTGCAACAGTATTTTCAGGACGCGGAACATAACCCTAACCCTAACACCACCTGCGCACTCTGCTAGCTGTTAGCATTGTTAGCTCAGAGTGAGAGAAAGCCGCGTGCTGTCGCCGAAATGGGTGAATTTAAGCTACCGTATGAAAGTATTGATGTGGATTCTGATCGAGAATTACCGTTTCATGTTTGATGGATTTGATGGATTTTCACATTTGATGGATTACTCCACACCGTGACGGCTGTTGGAGAGACAGTTTGTTGCTTCATGGTAAGCCTACCCTCACTGACCGAATTACCTACAGAAAATTCAACCGTGCAAATGATGGGATTGGATTAGAATAGGAATGACCCCCTTGTGTCTGATGATGTTGCGGACGGTCATGCTGTTATATAATATCCTATAAACTCCTTTTAAAGCAGTATTTTTGACCGTAAATCCCAGCATGAACTTCCGACACAGTAGACACAACAGGGTTATTCCCTAATTGCATGGAGAAATGTGGCAGGGGTGGGGTTTGAACCGGGAACCTTCTGCACTGAAATCAAGCACACTAACATTAAGTTTTACATCAGATGCCCTTCCTGACGCAACTCCAGTATTACCTGGAGAAACACACACAACCACTGGTCTTCAGAAGAGGTCTCCCATCCAAGTACTAATCAGGTCCCACACTGCTTAGCTTCTGAGATCTGACAGGATCAGGCTGACACAGAGCAGGCCAGCTGCACGGTAAGTCACTGTAAATAATAACTACACTCAACAAAAATATAAACGCAACACTTTTGGTTTTGCTCCCATTTTGTATGAGATGAACTCAAAGATCTAAAACGTTTTCCACATACACAATATCACCATTTCCCTCAAATATTGTTCACAAACCAGTCTAAATCTGTGATAGTGAGCACTTCTCCTTTGCTGAGATAATCCATCCCACCTCACAGGTGTGCCATATCAAGATGCTGATTAGACACCATGATTAGTGCAGGTTAGTCCCATTGAGATCGAGCTCTCTTTTGCAAGGGAGACCTGGACAATTATAAACTTTCTAATTCACCTAACCTGTGTGTTTTTAAATGTGGGAGGAAACCAATGTCGGAGACGGAACGGTCTGCCCCTAAAAATTGGTCCGCCCTGCCTCCACTGAGCATGCGTCATTTCGGACTTTCTTCACCCAAAGCGATCAAATGGATTAATGGGATTATTAACCATCAGATGACAAGGTAAAACCTCTTAAATCATTCTAAAGTCAGTTTTAAGCAGAAACGAGGCTGTTTTAAGCAGAAACGAGGTAATACTCTGTGATGTTCACGCGGAATGAATGCAAAATCATAAAATCATCCATGCATTTCAAACCTTCACTGCCCACATACTTATATATGTCCTTTATGTTGGGTCCAATGTTAAGAAAAGCAACCACTAGAGGGCACTGCAAGCCCTTTTGAAAGTTTCTCAAAATGTCAAACTTGGCCTTAGACACCTTAGACTGGCATCCTGTCTAAGATGTACCCTGCCTCACACGCTATGACTGCTAGGATTGGCTCCTGCCACCCCACGACCCTTAATTGGAATAAGGGGTATCGGAAATGGATGGACATTCCACGTCTCAACAGCCAGTGGCTGTGAGCACGGACCGGGCCGCCGGGGCACCCGCCTCGACTGCCACCCAATCCTCTCTGCACCTGACCCCCATGGCCCCCTCTGCAGGTGGTGAACCCACAGGAGGGCAGGCCCACGTTGCTCTTTCGGGCTGAGCCCGGAGTCGAGCCGCTGCTCCTCCACGTTGAAAGGAGTCAGTTGAGGTGGCTCGGGCATCTTTTCTGGATGCCCCCTGGACGCCTCACCGGAGATGTGTTCCGGGCACGTCCCATTGGGAGGAGGCCCCAGGGAAGACCCAGGACGTGCTGGAGGGACTACATTTCTCTGCTGGCTTGGGAACGCCTTGGGGTTCCCCCGGAGGAGCTGGGTGAGGTGTGTGTGGATCGGGAGGCCTGGGCGGCTTTGCTTGAGCTGCTGCCCCCGCGACCCGACTCCAGATAAAGCGGAAGAAAATGGATGGATGGATGGAAATGGATGGATGGATCAAACTTGCTGATGGCTGAAGAGGTCGATATACTTCTCTGTAAGATTACATAAGTAGAAAACACTCGTCAAAATGTTTAACATTATTATCTTCATGGCAGCTGTGTCTTGGTTGAACATTGGCTACACTGCCCCTTCCGTAAGTTTTCAGAAAAGTGTACGGAGTGTGAACAATACACATCATATTTAACATTGAGCATATATGTGCCTTACATGTCAAAGATCATTCCAGGAATTCTAACTCTTTGCCTACGATGAATCACACAAGCATACAGTTTCAAAATTATTACATCTGTAATTCTAGCTAGCAGATACACCACCCATTGTTTGTGTTTGTTCTATGCAGCACGACGTCTTTTATTACGATAGTGTATTCTTGAACAAGGGCTTCAGCTGCAATATTTACAGCATCTTGGCATGATTACTCATTAAATACAAAATGCTGACCTTGGTGAGACACAAATGGATCTTTAAGAGACAGGGTCTTCCATCACGGTGAAATGGAGCGCTCCCCATCTCAGAATACTGCTATTAAGTTTCATCAAGGCTCATTACATGCTGACTCTGTCATCTCCTGTGCACTGTAAAATCCCTCCCTGCAAATGCACAATACCACAAAAGGCATATTATCACACATCCTCGCTATTGTTATTGGCAAGTGCCTCTTACAATAGAAATTAATTCTGTTGAGGTTTCCAATAGATAATACTGGATTTAAAAGAAAAATGGCTTGAGGATAAATGTTCCTGAGAATTTTGTTACGAATGTGATTTTTTTTTTTTTAATGTTGCTTTAATGTCTTTTATCTCCAATCTAATGCCACAACTGTGTTCTATTCGATGACTGACACATTCAAGGAAAAGTAGCTCAGCAACACTCCAGAGAGTTAAATGGGAGAGGCCTGAAATTGAGAGAGAGAAACCAAGATAGACAGACAGGAAGGTGGGCAGACACAGCAGCATGCTTATATGATCTTGACCCAGCAGTCGATAGGGAAGGGCGGTGAAACCTGATTACAGACAGCCCACATCCTTGCCTGCTGGTTTCATTTCCCTTATGATGCACAGTCGGGGATAGAGGTGTGATGTTCTACGGCATGACTACTGCACAAGTTTGATTACACTTTAAGTTGCTTTTTTTGCTCAGAACTGATCATGTCTGCCATCACCACATCAGAATGATGACTAATACCAGCGGTGTGCCGTGAGGCTCGCTCTATGGTAGACAGAGGCACAAATCAGAAATGGCACAGAACATCTCCGCAGTGAGGAAAAAAGCCACAAACTGTTGTCGTAAAAAGCCACAAACTGACGGTAGACGAAGGCACAAACTGGAAATGTCACAAAAAATCTCTGCAGTGGGGAAAAAACACACAGACATTATAACGAAGAGCAGACACCGCATTGGTTGCTGAGGCACAAGAAATGCGGCTGCCATCTTGGAGGGGTCATCGTAGTGATTCTATCACAAGGCACAGTGAAGGCTTGATTTTATAATCTTATTTTCTTTTTTAATCTTTCTGACATAATATGTGTGAAATACAAAGTGTTCCAATACTTTTGGAGGGCACTCTATCCTAAGCTTATGATGAGTGCAAAATGCTTGTGGTATTATTACTGTTTTGTTTAAGAATGTTTAAGAATGCTGCACCTTGTGTACAATCGTAGTCATATCATATATCATATTGATATGACAATATTGCAATATAATTACACTATGTAACAAATTTTTATTTTTGTTTTGTTCTTGGGTACACAGTGTGTTTTCCTAACCTGTTATGCCTTAAATAAATAGAAAATAGCTGTTATTCCACAGAAACTTTGCTTCAGGATAATGATATTTTGAAATTTGTCTGTTTTCAGGAATATTCTCGATTTGCCTTCACTACTACTGCGTAGTCTTCTGGAATATTCTTTAAGTGCTAGAACTGTCCAGAATGTTCTAGAAGTTTCCAGAATTATCTAGAAATTTCAAGAAACTTTTAGAACTTTCTAGAACGTTAAAAAAATAAAATCAAAGTTTGTGCTGAATGTAGTCATTTTTCCATAGACTTTAGACATAAGCAGTTGAAATATAACACTTAGAAGCCAGGAACAAAAATTGTGTTACATAGTGTAATTTGACCATATTGCAGACAGAAAAAGTAAATTGCTTAAAAAGGTGTGTGTGAGTGTTGGGTGGGGGGCGTCTGGGAGTGTGTGGAGCTCCCCCAGAAGCTGAAAGGCAAAAAAAAAAAAAAAATTAAAAGGAGGAGCCCCCCCCCCCAAAAGCTGAAAAGTTTTAGCCATGCTTATGCTCCACTGAGGCATTTACTCAAAAAAAAAAAAAAAAAAATAGTCTGAAGGACCTAAATGACATGGTGAGATGCTGAATTGCATTTCAACATGATGAAATTGAAACAAAGCAACTAATTTAATATTGTGACATTACTCACAATAATCTGTATATTTGGTTACTGATTTATCAAGAATAAGAGATTAATTTGTTACATGTTTTGCACTATTCACAGTGTGGAATCACTGCCATGTTGAATGAAATGGCAGCTGGGTGCCACCATCGACATTATATACGCTGGACAAACCCGTATGATTTGACTCAACAGTTTACTGTAAAGATCCGGAAAAGCTATTTTGAAGCCCAAAATGTTGTTCTGAGTGTTGCTATGTTGGGAGTGCCATTTGTCATGCCTTGATTTTGGCATTCCCATGGCATGTTTGTGTCACTATTTCATGTCATACACACTCATTTCCTAAACAATCAGATTTTGGTAGCAGCATATCACCTAATATTAATCAAATCATGGCAAGCATTATGATATCAGCAAATATTGTATTGTTGACCAAACAACTGATATAATATGTGTAATATATAATACATATGTTATACAATATACATCCATCTATCCATCTTCTACGCTTAGTCCAATTAAGGGTTGCTGGGGCTGGAGCCTATCCCAGAAGTCATAGAGCCCGAGGCGGGGTACACCCAGGACAGGACGCCAGTCTGTCGCAGGGCCACAAACAAACACAGGCACACCCACACACACACAGCCTCCAATCCACCTAACCCGCATGTCTTTGGACGTGGGAGGAAACTGGATCACCCGGAGGAAACCCACGCACACACGGGGAGAACATGCAAACTCCCCACAGAAAGGCCACGGGAATTGAACCCACAACCTTCTCGCTGTGAGGCAACAGTGCTAACCACTAAGCCACCATGCTACCTATACAATATGCATACAATACATATATAAAAATTGATATAATAATACATGCAACTTCCTGTGCTTTGTCCCAAGATAAATTTCCCCAAGAGGGACAGTAAAGTATATCTTATATTGTTTTGTGATGAAACTTATAATACCTCTATGAAATACCAATATTGGTTTATTAGAATTTATCATGGAAACTAAATGAAAGGCTTGTGTCGGATTGCATTGTATCACATTGACTCCTTCCAAAATAAAATGCTGCATTCTGGAATCATATCATAACCCATGTACTTTGATATGTATGAAAACATAAATTTATACCTGTGATTGTTAATGTTTTGATCATTGTTGAACTTGAGAATGCCTAAATAAGTCAACTCATTTTTGTGTTATTGTATAGTTTTGTTTTGTTTCTTTGTTTGTTTGTTTTTTTGTTGTTGTTTTTTTTTTGGGGGGGGGGGGGCTCCTAAATAAGATAAGCAATATGTTGCTTATCTTATTTAGGAGCCATAACTCTTTAATTTTGGAGATTGTCATCTGGTGAGAACTGTTCCAAAACATCAAAAGATTATGAGGTGTTAAAAAGTCAACAAGGCTACATGGATCTGAAATTTTAAGTTATTCACAAAACCTTATCTGGCTTAAAACAAGTACCAGAAGCTCTAAACTGCCAAATTTAGGAGAAATTACTTCAAGTGTAGGCGTCATTGTTCATTTTAGGATCCTTTGAATTGATGACAGAGTTTAAGTAATTTAAAAACATTTACATGCAATCCAGCCACTAGGAGCAGGGGGGAGCCAGAGTCCAGTGCCTGTGACTTAGCACATTTGTGTTATGCACCTACGTAAACATTGATTGTAATTTGTCAAAATATCTGGGCCATTATTGTAGCAAAAGTATTTGCAATTGTGTATTTCGACCTGTGTGTATGTAACCAAATCTACAAATGTGTAAAAAAAAAAATCTGTGTATGTATTTCAATTTGGGCGTGGGTAACCAGATCCAGAAATGTGTAAAATAAAATTTAAAAAATAATGTGTTATTAATATAATAAATAAATAGTGTTCTTACACATGACTTTTGCTACACTCATGCCGCATTCGATCTGTAAATGCATGCAGAGATTTGTGTGCGCGTGTGTGGAGATTTGTCTGTGCCGCTGTGGCTGTACAGCTTCACACCACCAGGGGGAGCAAGCACCGGTTAATATCGGTCACCCCTCCCGTTTTGAGTCTGGCCACCACTTCAAGTTGGATGCAATCCATTCTGAGTAAAATGTATTGATAAATAAATGTCCTTATTCTGTAGATTGCAGTGCCTTATGTTACTGCTGTGGTTTCTTAGTTTCTTAGAGCTTGTTAAAATTATATCCATAGGTGCTTTTGATGTCTAAATTATGAAACAACATGACACCATAAGTGAGTGGTTGGGTTATTTAATGTGGAGTGTGCAATGTACAGTGTGTATAGTGAATTAATGTTCCACGTGGTGTGAAATATGAGTCCCCATTAGACCTGAACATCAGCTGTCAAGTCTATTTTCCAAAGTCTCCATATCAGAGAATGGGATTTTGCATTTTCCTGAAGAATTGGCAGAAAGATTTAGGAACTGGAACACGTCATTGCTCAGCTTCATGTCTGTAGAGAGAAAGTCCTGATTTCCACTGTCTTCTATTGGCTCAAGCACACCATGGATCTAGCGAGCCCTTAAGGCCAAGAGGAATACAAAGGGGATATTTCAACTGCTTAACATGATAACATGATCCCTTGGTTTACCATTTATGATAACCTGCTGCTTTCAACCAGTGCTTAACAGCTGTGGTCACATCAAGCCTGATAACATCCACAGTGGTGCCTGGAACACTACGCAAGCTGCTCAAATGCAAAAGGATGATCCTTTAGGGCCCTTATCTCTCTCAGGTCCACCTAACAGCCAGACACAACAGCTGAGATGAGAAGAAGATGATCACTCAATTCTGCAGGTGCTCCTAAGTCTGGCTGCAGCAGAGCAGCATAATATACAGTCTTTGGACAGAGATCCCTCACCGACCAGAGCTGATAGCAGCGAGCCAATCATCTCCGCCAAGAGGAAGAGAGAGCTTGGGTACATTTTTCATCGACTAGCAGTTGTGCACTCAGTGTGGCTTCCCACAGTGTCCTGCAGCCTACGAACAACAGCTGGTTTGACACATCTTTCTGCAGGGACTTATGCCAGAGCTGGTGTGCCATGTCCACATTGCCATGCCAGCAAGGCGTTGCAGGAAATGGAGCGACATGAGGCTGGTCAGTGGTATAAATGTAACCTATGAACTTTACTTTGGTTCACAATTCATACTTTTCCAGAAAAGAGAAGTTAAATGATCCTATTCATGTTATCCACAGCAGCTGTCTTCTTCTGGGCTTCATCTATGTTGTGCTTTCTGCTGCTGTATGTGGTGTGGCCTCTGGCAGTGAACAAAAGATGAGCAGAGGCAAAGTGCTGCAGCACACTAGCAAAAACCTGTTTTCTTGTTAAATATTTGTGGTGTAAAAATCGTATCATGAAGCCTGTATCAAATTGTATTTTTTTAAGACTTGTTTCAGAAAAATCATAAATGATTTATAAAATATACAAATAGAAAATGCAACATCAAACCGTAAATGAACTATATTTATACAGTGCTTTTCCATCTGCAGCAGAAGCTGAAAGTGCTTTTCAATTATGTCTTGCATTCGCACAAACACTCACACACCAATGTCAGGGTGCTGCCGTGCAAGGCGCTCACTACACACCGGGAGCAACTTGGGGATTAAGTCCAAGGGCCCTGAGTAATTTTCTGATCTGGCTGGGTCACCTAGTGTAGGGGTATATTACAACCCTATGAAATATGTATATGAAGAGAAGTAATGCCAATTGTGGTTTATTAGAAATTATCATGGGAAATAAGCAAGGGATTGTGTCTGATTGCATTATATCACATCGACTTGCTCCATAATAAAACTTCAAAAGTTTCATTCTAAAATCGCATCATAGCCTATGTATTTCCCATGCATATGGCATCGTTGAGCTCACTTGTCCCAGTGACATCAAATTTTAAGGTTCTGCCACTAGCCTATAAATTTCTTCACAGACTGACACCTTCCTACCCAGCTGACCTATTTAAACCCTACGTACCGGCGCGGGTTTTTTTTGCGTTTTCAAGTTGCAGGACTATTTAGTGTCCCTAGGGTGAATAAAAAGTCTGCGGGTCACAGACTTAAGATGCACTTATTTTCCCTTTCGTATAGCTAGCATACGGGCATAGAATGTTTCTATGCTTTTTACTCTTTTAAGTTATTTTATTAGGAAATGGAGCGTGCCGCGGCCTCAACCTTACCTAAATTCTGCGTCTTTTAGTGAAGCTTAGGGCTAGTGGCCGGCGATCACCTTAGTATTTCTTCTGTTTTTCTTGTTGCTTAATGCTGACAAATTATACTGTATTTGTTGTCTTTCTGATGCTTGATTCTGCTTTTTTTTCCCTTTTCTCTCTATTTGAGGTGCGGCTCCATCCAGTGATGGGTGTGGTATCCATTCCAGAAACTATCCTGTGCACCGGCAACATTTCCTGTATGTTCGTTTTGTGAATTGTTCTGTACTTTATGTCTGTAGCATGGCCCAAGCAGAGGGTCACCCATTTGAGTCTGGTCTGCTTGAGGTTTCTTCCTCAGAGGGAGTTTTTCCTTACCACTGTTGCTCTGGGGGTTAGTAAGGTTAGACCTTACTTGTGTGAAGTGCCTTGAAGCAGCCTTGTTGTGATTTGGCGCTATATAAATAAATGAAGATGAAACTGTATAAGGGAAAATGCATGCCCCTACTTATATTCTGTATTAGTCTATAGGCAGCCATATTGTTATATGTAAAGGTAAAAAACAAATTAGTGTATGTGTGGGGGGGGTAACAAACAGTGACCATAATACAAGCTCTTTTTGTGCATACATCAGACCTTTTTGCAATTATTTAATTTTGATTTGATCTACTGGAAGTCATTAAAGTCTCATAGATGCCATCACTTCCTAAGCAAAAATTGGTAATCAATACAAAATTTTGAAAAAGAAATGCAACTGTGCAATGTTGCAGTTAAATGTGTTCATGTAAATGGCAGCAATGGAAGGGCCCACTTATTATGCCTCCTAAATTGAACAATTAAATGCATTTAAAAGATGAGATTTCCCGCCATTATACAGTAGTGTTCAGAATAATAGTAGTGCTATGTGACCAAAAAGATTAATCCAGGTTTTGAGTATATTTCTTATTGTTACATGGGAAAAAAGGTACCAGTAGATTCAGTAGATTCTCACAAATCTAACAAGACCAAGCATTCATGATATGCACACTCTTAAGGCTATGAAATTGGGCTATTAGTAAAAAAAAGTAGAAAAGAGGGTGTTCACAATAATATTAGTGTGGCATTCAGTCAGTGAGTTCGTCAATTTTGTGGAACAAACAGGTGTGAATCAGGTGTCCCCTATTTAAGGATGAAGCCAGCACCTGTTGAACATGTTTTTCTCTTTGAAAACCTGAGGAAAATGGGACGTTCAAGACATTGTTCAGAAGAACAGCGTAGTTTGATTAAAAAGTTGATTGGAGAGGGGAAAACTTATATGCAGATGCAAAAAATTATAGGCTGTTCATCTACAATGATCTCCAATGCTTTAAAACTGACAAAAAAAAAGAGATGTGTGGAAGAAAACGGAAAACAACCATCAAAATGGATAGAAGAATAACCAGAATGGCAAAGGCTCACACATTGATCAGCTCCAGGATGATCAAAGACAGTCTGGAGTTACTTGTAAGTGCTGTGACAGTTAGAAGACGCCTGTGTGAAGCTAATTTATTTGCAAGAATCCCCGCAAAGTCCCTCTGTTAAATAAAAGACGTGCAGAAGAGGTTACAATTTGCCAAAGAACACATCAACTGGCCTAAAGAGAAATGGAGGAATATTTTGTGGACTGATGAGAGTAAAATTGTTATTTTAGTGTCCCAGGGTCACAGACAGTTTGTGAGACAGCCCCCAAACTCTGAATTCAAGCCACAGTTCACAGTGAAGACAGTGAAGCATGGTGGTGCAAGCATCATGATATGGGCATGTTTCTCCTACTATGGTGTTGGGCCTATATATCGCATACCAGGTATCATGGATCAGTTTGGATATGTCAAAATACTTGAAGAGGTCATGTTGCCTTATGCTGAAGAGGATATGCCCTTGAAATGGGTGTTTCAACAAGACAATGACCCCAAGCACGCAGGTAAACGAGCAAAATCTAGGTTCCAAACCAAAATTAATGCCTCGCAGATGTGAAGAAATCATGAAAAACTGTGGTTATACAACTAAATATTAGTTGAGTGATTCACAGGATTGCTAAAAAAAAGCAGTTTGAACATAATAGTTTTGAGTTTGTAGCGTCAACAGCAGATGCTACTATTATTGTGAACACCCCCTTTTCTACTTTTTTTTTACTAATAGCCCAATTTCATAGCCTTAAGAGTGTGCATATCATGAATGCTTGGTCTTGTTGCATTTGTGAGAATCTACTGAATCTACTGGTACCTTGTTTCCCATGTAACAATAAGAAATATACTCAAAACCTGGATTAATCTTTTTAGTCACATAGCACTACTATTATTCTGAACACTACTGTATGTTGGACCAAAAGGATTTTTCTGTACTCTTCTTCCAGACATACAAAATCAGTTTTAATGTCCAATTTCTGTCAGCAGAGAATGTTGTCACATCCATTTAGAGGTGGGAACAGTATGTGTACAACCTGTAACATTACTGCAATAACACTGCAATCACTTGTGTTTGTATATCAACAGTCATTGCATCATTTATGTTCCATGTGCCATGTGTGAGAGAAGCATAACTTACAGATGTGTCTAAACACACCAATTTGATGCTCTGCATTCTGTGCCCTTGGTGGGACATAAAGACAATCATAGTGCTCTCACAATACTCTGTGCCTGAAGATCCCACATAATCCTACGTAAATTGCATGGGAGATCGAACCTTTGCACGTTGGGGTGGAGAAAATTTTGTTGGTGAATATATGCGCAACTGTCAGAGAGGGGTAACGTGACATGTACGGTTGGGGGGGTTGTTTTGGGAGGTTTCTATCTGTTTCTGTGTCCTAGTGTGTCCCTGACCTTCTGTCCTACCCTGCTCCTCCCATGATCCAGGCATCTTTCATGCATGTGCATGGATCATGTGTTTACTTCCCAGGTCCTGAGTGTGTATGTGCATGTCTGTGTCTGTCTTGTCCATGAGTGCATGTGTGGTCTTTTATGTTACATATACTTCTGGTCCTCCTCGGCTGTGTCTCTTTGTCTGTGTGAATACGCGAGCACGTTTGTCATCCATGATTTGCGTGTGATGTTATGAAGTCTTGCGTGTTTTCGTACCTGCGCACTGTCGTGTCTCCATTGTCTCCGCCTTGCTTCCAGTCGTGTCTGTCCATGGTCAGGTGTCCCATTCCCCGCTATCATGTTTTTGCCACTTTGCACTGTTATTCAGCGATCAGTTTAGATGTTCACTTGTTTGTTCTGTTCCTTGTTTATGCTAGTTGTCAGGGTGATACCTCATCCTTCTCGCACTTAGCACTTTTTTCCTGTCTTGTCTTTCATTTACACTCCCCAGGGTTTTGCGTCTGGATTTTTTCCTCCATCGTGTAGTGTCAATTGGGTTTAGCTATATATCTATATTGTGCATTTATCACTTTGTGTCTTCCTTTGTCTACTCCACCATTATGGCCATGTTGAGTCACCCATGTGTTTCCTGTTATCTGCTGCCCCCTTGTGTTATTGTTAATTGATTACATGTCTGTTCTCAGTGATTTAGTGATCTTTTTTTTCCACCTTCTCACCCTTAGTCCCATCGGTATTTAAATCACAACTGAGTTTGTGTGCCTCACGAGACCATTACGTTTGTTTATGGTCAGTTGTTCACATGCCATGTGTCACGTCTGAGTTTATTCTCACTTCTTCACTCCCTGGACCTCCCTCACCCTGAGTGACTTAAGACTGCATTTTGCTTCCATCCTGCCCTTAACCTGTGTTTTTGCTTCTGCTTATCAGTTGTAAATAAATCACCTACAGTTTGACATTCATTCCTCTTGTCTTTTATGACCTGCGTCTTGGGGTACATATCTGACTCTGTTCCTGGCACCAACCAAATACAGTGGATGGAATAAAAAAAATATATGTCTGAAATAGATTATTTATGTGTGATTTCTCACACAGACTCCAATATGTGTGTCTGTGAGTTGTCCACCAGTTATACATATTTATTCTAAAGGAAACAGACAGACAGCGTAAATGTAAATATGCATGATGTTCACAATGAACTGTGTGTGTGTGTGTGTGTGTGTGTGTGTGTGTGTGTGTGTGTGTGTGTGTGTGTGTGTGTGTGTGTGTGTGTGTGTGTGTGTGTGTGTGTGTGCGTGCAAACATCTCCTCCTTGCATGTTCCCTCCCAGAATTTTGCACACTCAGGTGGACAAACCACAAACTGCATACTCATGAAGGCAAAAGTGCAAAATGGACAATAGTAACTCAGCACGCAGGTGTATTTTTGAGTATAATGGTGTTTTTTGCACATTTTTATAAGTGCAAACCTTTAGTATAAATCATGGCCTTTATCTTCTGATTTGAGTGTTATTTTTTAATCTTTTGAAAAATCACTTAACACTGGAATTTGGCTTCTTTATGACATATCAGAGAGTTTGCATGCTTTTAAAAGGCTTTTAGGCAAAATGTGGTACTTTTGGTTGGTATAATTTTCTCTGGGAGTGTGGTTCTGGAGACAATAGGTTCATATAATTAGCTTGCATGAATGGCAGCCACCCCAACACCCTTGTCAAACTTGGAAGCTCCTAATGAGGAGAACACCACATTTTTTTTTTTACCCAGAATGCGTTTGCATTGCATATGAGGCCAATGTCAGCCTGAGCCTCCATCATCCACACCACTATCCTTAGACAGCAGTGATATCACTGCTCATCCCTTTCTTTATGTACTCATCATTAAATGTGTGGTATCATGCTTGCAGGTTATCCAACCGTGCCCTTCCCAGATGACTGTAGTGGAAATGAGTGGATGTTCTCGTAATTATCATTTTACTGCAGCTTGTTTGCTGGGCACCAGTGTAGTACTGCAGTTCTTAATATGAGAAAACCACCATGTATTATTGTACATTTTGATGTTGATATAACGACTGAAGGATTTTCCAAAATGCTAACAAAAGTAAACCCAAATACAGAATGTTTTCTGTTCTATCTGAGGACTATCTTCACACTCACTTCCATTTCTTCACATTGCAATACTTGGAAACAGTTGGAAGATGCAGTGGTGACATAATTTCAGTCAGTTCAAATGCTAAACCATTTATATATAATCCATGAATCAACACGTGCAGTCAGAAAGCTTCAGACCCTAAGGACCAAGTGTTCTGAAATGCTTATGTGGCTCCTACTTCAGAATGATGCATGATATCAATAATGACTTAGAAAAAAACATATTTATGTATTTCTTTTGTATCCATGTGGTATGAATCATTTTTTGCTACTTCCTGCACATCTTGCAGTTTAAGGAGAATACCTGCGCCTTTTTTCGATTAAATTTGATCCATTACAGCAGATAGACCAAAATGCAAATCAATCATCGATCACTTTGATAAACGTGTATGTCTATTTGGTGGCTGGCTCTCCAATACCTCATAAATCCTTGGTCTGATTTCCACCAAATTTGCATGTTGCTGTTAGGGTTGTGTGTCGGGAACCGGTATTTTTCGGGTATCCTTAAGAAATTATTCCATCCATTGACATCAATAGCCTTTTTGCTTAATAATTCCCTTATTGGTCTGTCAGAGTGGCTGTTGTTTTTGTGGGTGTTTGTCAGGAAAATGATCATTTCCCCTGCAGCGGGTCTGTAATCAAGCGTTTCTGCAGCACGGCTTTGCTTTGAACCTTGAACCAATGAAACAGTGCTTTGATGTTCGATCTGCTGCTTCGTTGGTTCTTTGATTTATTTCACTTTATTTTAACTTTTCCCTGCTAAAACCCTAAAGAGCATATGTTTGTGAGTAATATTTACCTTTTTTTATGTTAAAACAACTTGTTATGGTCTTCTGAAACAGTTGATAAATGTATTTTATAACTTAAAAATGGGACCGATGCTGACGAATTAGCATGTCTATGACATTTTCAGTGTTAAAGTTAGCATTAAGCTGAGCCATTATCAAGCCTCCCTCACCAGCATGCAAAGGATTCTGGGATACTCTAAAACTATCACTTCAGGCCATACAAAGTTGTAAAATTAATGGATTTTTGGTCTTTAGTGTTGCGTTCTAACATCTATACACACACACACACACACACACACACACACACAAATCATCTTCCATGTATGTTGAACTAAATTTAACACAATAACAAACATATGAAAGCAATATAATGTACTAAACCAATAGACTTTAATAGGTGTATTTTTAACAAAGGAATATTTGATCTTAACTTATTCTTTCCCCATGTTCAAACATTCAGTGTCCCTGCTTTTACTTCAACTTTCATGCTGCATATGTTCTTTTTCTGTCACCATAACTTTCCACAGATGTTCTATTTGCAATTGCTGTCATCACATTGTCAACTGACAATGTGCCGCTTTCCTGCGATTTCCATTGTATTTTACCACAAACCACGATTTCGATCACACTGAATACATCTGTTCAAAAACATGAGCTCATGCACAGAGATTAAAATTCATAACCAACACTTGCAAGTACTTTTGTACATATTTTGTATCTTACTCTAATGTGGTTTATATTGTTTGTTTGGATCTTATTTTCTCCAAGGCTTTGAAAATATCACCACCACATATTGATTTCCAGATTTCTATGCAGGGAATCATTTGTAATTTTGGTTATTATGGAAATTACACATTTGAGGGTGAGTCTTTAACTACGGGCACTATTGACCTTGTAAATGTAATTTCCACCACACCATTGCCTTACAATATAAAGCGCATTGGGGCAACTGTTTGTTGTGATTTGGCGCTATATACATGTGCTCTGATGTCACTGTTTATCTCCATAGAAACTACCCAAACAATCTTTCATACAAACTGTTTAAAGGGACATTACAGTGTTGTGGTGGAAATTACGGCAATAGTGTGGGACAACTACATTTTGTTTAAAAAAATCACAACAGTTGTATGATATTGAATACCCCAATTATGTTTTGATTATTTTACTGATATTTTATTCAGAGATATTTTAAAACATTAGAAAAAAACGTTTCTTTACCATTCATTTTTATCATTGAAGATCAAAAGTCTGGGTGTGGGACAAGCACAAAACAGCAATATTTGCATATAATGATGCTGAAAAAAGGTGAAAAAGTCATCATAGACTACTAGAACAAATTTCTTAAAACACTTTCATTGTAAAGATAACTATAAAAGTGTGAAATTTCCCCTTTTTTCTTTTTTCATACAATATGATCAAAGGACATAAGTGCCCGTAGTCTAAGAATCACCCTTGAAGTTGTTTCTATATAATGCACAGGATTAGTCAAAAGCTCAGACACTCTTTCCATTTAAATTGATTTGGTGCTATATGAATGGAATTACTTAAAATGTAATTAAAAAACTGTAAAATAAAATAAAAAAGCAAAAAAAAAAAAGAAAAAGTGGATGCTATATCATCATCTCCCGCAAATGGACGGATGTGAGGAGGTTATATCTGTTAGCTGACTAACAGAGGTACAGAAGGGCATCATGAGCAGCTGGTCCTGGATGGATAAGATGTACAACAAGAGGCCCTGGAAACTGCCAAACAAAGGCACACAGCTCTGGCTACATGGCTGAAGAGATACACCAGAGGAGCAGAGGCCAAAGAAATAAATGGCCTGTTGTCCAATGACCCATCCAGGGTGTATTCCCAGCTGAAATAGGAAAACAGTAACATAAGGACAGACCCACCCAGAACTGAGACTGAGCAATACTGGAAGAACATGTGGTAGAATGAGGCATCACACAACACCAATGCCAACTGGCTGGTGGACCTAAGAG
Source organism: Thalassophryne amazonica (assembly GCF_902500255.1). Taxonomy (NCBI): domain Eukaryota; kingdom Metazoa; phylum Chordata; class Actinopteri; order Batrachoidiformes; family Batrachoididae; genus Thalassophryne; species Thalassophryne amazonica. Next base: position 13,448,565 of record NC_047119.1, read on the forward strand.
CACACTGCATACCTTCCAGAACAAGAAGCAAGGCAACATGAAGAAGGCAACAATCCAACAAGTCTCAGGGATGAAGAGGTGGACAGCACCAGGACCTGATATGATCCACAGCTACTGGCTGAAGAAGCTAATAGCACTCCTGGTGTGCCTGGCAGCACAAATGGGTGTGCTTCTAACAACACACACTCAACCAGACTGGCTAACACAGGACAGGACAACCCTGATCATGAAGGACCCCACAAGGGTACAACACCCTCAAACTATCGGCCAATTACCTACCTCTCCAAAACATGGAAGTTCCAATCAGGCATCATAGCAACCAGGTTAAGTAGGCTTATGTGTCAACACAGGATCACAGCTCAGAAGAGCAATGGAGACAATTCCAGAGGGTCAAAGCACCAGCTACTGGTCAACAGAGCAGTACGCCAGGACTCCAAGACCAAGCAGACCAACCTGAGCACAACCTGGATGGAAGGTGATGCGGACTGAGGGGGTGGAGTTGCCAGAAGGCAGGATACCAGACATACAGGACAGCTACAAATACCTGGGAATCCCACAATCCAATGGGAACCATGATGAAGATGCAAGGACATCAGCCACAGCCAAATACCTCCAGAAGAGTCTACCACAGCTGGCACGACCCAAGTTGCAACCTGTGCAAATTTGCCCCAGAGATAGTTCATCACATAGTAGCAGGATGTAAGCTGGGACAGTGTACCCTGAAAGGCACAACCAAGTGTTGGGAACAATGTACAGGAACATCTGTGCGGCATTAGGATTAGAAGTGGTTGAGAATGACAGGGCTAAGGCCCTGTGGGACTTCCAATTCTAGACAGACAAGCAGCTACCGTCCAACCAACCAGACACAGTGGTGGTTGACAAGGGAAAGAAAACCATAGTTGTGACTGATGTGGTGATCCCAGCTGATGGCAAAATCAGAAAGAAGGATCAGGAAAAAAATTGAGAAGTATGAAGGGCTGAAGGACCAATTGGACCAGATGTAGAAGTTAACTAGGAGCTGTAACCCACAAATTGAAACAGTGTCTCAAGCAGATTCCAGGCACAACATCGGAGGTCTGTGTCCAGGAGAGTGCAGTCCTAGGAACAGCTATGATACTGCGCCAAATCCTCAAACTCCCAGGACTCTCGAAGAGGACCCCAGATTAACAAAAAATACAAATCACATTACATTCTAGAAAAAAACATGTATTTCACAGTAAAACTTTAAACATTAGTAAATCTGAAACAAAAAACATGGACCTAAGCTTAAAACACTTGGAAATTCAGGAAAATGTGTAGCATTGAATATTGTTTTAGTGTAATTTTTTTAAACACCTTAATTATTACAGTGAACTTGGTATTTTAAATGTAAATTTCAGAATTTTGGTAAAACTAGTGAAAACACTGAAGCTCTTACAAAATGGGGCATTTTCCCAAATTGCACTGTTGCCGCATGCAAATTCACCAAAATAACACACCATTTAAGAAAACGTAACAGTTTTGGAAAAGAATCTCAACTGCCAGCAAGAACACTGTATGTAGTCACATGCGAACTAGAATTAAATTTTGTAAATGCTCTAAAATGTTGTACTCCAATTTGTAATCCATTCTATGAACTTCTATGGACAGACAACAAATGAGGCACTAGGAAAGTCAAGCCTCTTGCTTGCTTGCCTCTACTGGTGGTTGGCTCTCACTGCGGTATTGTATCACTTCCTGTTCCAGAGCACAGCGGTGTTTTGCTGTATCTGTTAGCTGTTTAATCTGTGCAGTTAGATTGATCTAGTTAACTAGATAACGATTTGTTTCACAGTGTAATCTTCACGTGCCTTAACTAAAGCACTCCCTCTGCTGAATCACCTCTGAATTATTTATACATTATTCACTTTGTGTGTTTTTAGGAATCCGCTAGCTTAGCGCAGCTACTAGCTCTTAGCCGGTTTAGCATGGCGGCTTCTCCTGTCTCTCCCGCACTTTTCTGCTCTGGGTGTGAAATGTTTAGTTATTCCTCGGCCTCTTTTAGCAGTAATGGTACTTGTAATAAGTGTAGCTTATTTGTAGCTTTGGAGGCCAGGCTGGGCGAATTGGAGACTCGGCTCCGCACCATGGAAAATTCTACAGCTAGCCAGGCCCCTGTAGTCGGTGCGGACCAAGGTAGCTTAGCCACCGTTAGTTTTCCTCTTGCAGATCCCGAGCAGCCGGGAAAGCAGGCCGACTGGGTGACTGTGAGGAGGAAGCATAGTCCTAAACAGAAGCCCCGTGTACACCGCCAACCCATTCACATTTCTAACCGTTTTTCCCCACTCGACAACACACCCACCGAGGATCAAACTCTGGTTATTGGTGACTCTGTTTTGACAAATGTGAAGTTAGCGATGTCAGACTCTGTAGTTTTCTCTGGGCCCCTCCCCAATCGGACTGGGAGTGACGTGTTTAGCTGCATGTTCTCCTTGAATTGCTGGCTGTCTGAGTGGTGTCCAAAAAATGAGGTGGGCTTCATAGATAATTGGCAAAGCTTCTGGGGAAAACCTGGTCTTGTTAGGAGAGACGGCATCCATCCCACTTTGGATGGAGCAGCTCTCATTTCTAGAAATCTGGCCAATTTTCTTAAATCCTCCAAACCGTGACTATCCAGGGTTGGGACCAGGAAGCAGAGTTGTAGTCTTACACACCTCTCTGCAGCTTCTCTCCCCCTGCCATCCCCTCATTACCCCATCCCCGTAGAGACGGTGCCTGCTCCCAGACCACCAATAACCAGCAAAAATCTACTTAAGCATAAAAATTCAAAAAGAAAAGATAATATAGCACCTTCAACCGCACCACAGACTAAAACAGTTAAATGTGGTCTATTAAACATTAGGTCTCTCTCTTCTAAGTCCCTGTTAGTAAATGATATAATAATTGATCAACATATTGATTAATTCTGCCTTACAGAAACCTGGTTACAGCAGGATGAATATGTTAGTTTAAATGAGTCAACACCCCCGAGTCACACTAACTGCCAGAATGCTGGTAGCACGGGCCGAGGCGGAGGATTAGCAGCAGTCTTCCATTCCAGCTTATTAATTAATCAAAAACCCAGACAGAGCTTTAATTCATTTGAAAGCTTGACTCTTAGTCTTGTCCATCCAAATTGGAAGTCCCAAAAACCAGTTTTATTTATTATCTATCGTCCACCTGGTCGTTACTGTGAGTTTCTCTGTGAATTTTCATACCTTTTGTCTGACTTAGTGCTTAGCTCAGATAAGATAATTATAGTGGGTGATTTTAACATCCACACAGATGCTGAGAATGACAGCCTCAACACTGCATTTAATCTATTATTAGACTCAATTGGCTTTGTTCAAAATGTAAATGAGTCCACCCACCACTTTAATCATATCTTAGATCTGACTTATGGTATGGAAATTGAAGACTTAACAGTATTCCCTGAAAACTCCCTTCTGTCTGATCATTTCTTAATAACATTTACATTTACTCTGATGGACTACCCAGCAGTGGGGAATAAGTTTCATTACACTAGAAGTCTTTTAGAAAGCACTGTAACTAGGTTTAAGGATATGATTCCTTCTTTATGTTCTCTAACGCCATATACCAACACAGTGCAGAGTAGCTACCTAAACTCTGTAAGTGAGATAGAGTATCTCGTCAATAGTTTTTACATCCTCATTGAAGACAACTTTGGATGCTGTAGCTCCTCTAAAAAGAGAGCTTTAAATCAGAAGTGCCTGACTCTGTGGTATAACTCACAAACTCGCAGCTTAAAGCAGATAACCCGTAAGTTGAAGAGGAAATGGCGTCTCACTATTTTAGAAGATCTTCACTTAGCCTGGAAAACGAGTCTGTTGCTCTATAAAAAAGCCCTCCGTAAAGCTAGGACATCTTACTACTCATCACTAATTGAAGAAAATAAGAACAACCCCAGGTTTCTTTTCAGCACTGTAGCCAGGCTGACAAAGAGTCAGAGCTCTATTGAGCCAAGTATTCCTTTAACTTTAACTAGTAATGACTTCATGACTTTCTTTGCTAATAAAATTTTAACTATTAGAGAAAAAATTACTCATAACCATCCCAAAGATGTATCGTTATCTTTGGCTGCTTTCAGTGATGCCGGTATTTGGTTAGACTCTTTCTCTCCGATTGTTCTGTCTGAGTTATTTTCATTAGTTACTTCATCCAAACCATCAACATGTCTATTAGACCCCATTCCTACCAGGCTGCTCAAGGAAGCCCTACCATTATTTAATGCTTCGATCTTAAATATGATCAATCTATCTTTATTAGTTGGCTATGTACCACAGGCTTTTAAGGTGGCAGTAATTAAACCATTACTTAAAAAGCCATCACTTGACCTAGCTATCTTAGCTAATTATAGGCCAATCTCCAACCTTCCTTTTCTCTCAAAAAATCTTGAAAGGGTAGTTGTAAAACAGCTAACTGATCATCTGCAGAGGAATGGTCTATTTGAAGAGTTTCAGTCAGGTTTTAGAATTCATCATAGTACAGAAACAGCATTAGTGAAGGTTACAAATGATCTTCTTATGGCCTCAGACAGTGGACTCATCTCTGTGCTTGTTCTGTTAGACCTCAGTGCTGCTTTTGATACTGTTGACCATAAAATTTTATTACAGAGATTAGAGCATGCCATAGATATTAAAGGCACTGCGCTGCAGTGGTTTGAATCATATTTATCTAATAGATTACAATTTGTTCATGTAAATGGGGAATCTTCTTCACAGACTAAGGTTAATTATGGAGTTCCACAAGGTTCTGTGCTAGGACCAATTTTATTCACTTTATGCATGCTTCCCTTAGGCAGTATTATTAGATGGCATTGCTTAAATTTTCATTGTTACGCAGATGATACCCAGCTTTATCTATCCATGAAGCCAGAGGACACACACCAATTAGCTAAACTGCAGGATTGTCTTACAGACATAAAGACATGGATGACCTCTAATTTCCTGCTTTTAAACTCAGATAAAACTGAAGTTATTGTACTTGGCCCCACAAATCTTAGAAACATGGTGTCTAACCAGATCCTTACTCTGGATGGCATTACCCTGACCTCTAGTAATACTGTGAGAAATCTTGGAGTCATTTTTGATCAGGATATGTCATTCAATGCACATATTAAACAAATATGTAGGACTGCTTTTTTGCATTTACGCAATATCTCTAAAATTAGAAAGGTCTTGTCTCAGAGTGATGCTGAAAAACTAATTCATGCATTTATTTCCTCTAGGCTGGACTATTGTAATTCATTATTATCAGGTTGTCCTAAAAGTTCCCTGAAAAGCCTTCAGTTAATTCAAAATGCTGCAGCTAGAGTACTAACGGGGACTAGGAGAGAGCATATCTCACCCATATTGGCCTCTCTTCATTGGCTTCCTGTTAATTCTAGAATAGAATTTAAAATTCTTCTTCTTACTTATAAGGTTTTGAATAATCACGTCCCATCTTATCTTAGGGACCTCATAGTACCATTTCACCCCAATAGAGCGCTTCGCTCTCAGACTGCAGGCTTACTTGTAGTTCCTAGGGTTTGTAAGAGTAGAATGGGAGGCAGAGCCTTCAGCTTTCAGGCTCCTCTCCTGTGGAACCAGCTCCTAATTCAGATCAGGGAGACAGACACCCTCTCTACTTTTAAGATTAGGCTTAAAACTTTCCTTTTTGCTAAAGCTTATAGTTAGGGCTGGATCAGGTGACCCTGAACCATCCCTTAGTTATGCTGCTATAGACTTAGACTGCTGGGGGGTTCCCATGATGCACTGAGTGTTTCTTTCTCTTTTTGCTCTGTATGCACCACTCTGCATTTAATCATTAGTGATTGATCTCTGCTCTCTTCCACAACATGTCTTTTTCCTGGTTCTCTCCCTCAGCCCCAACCAGTCCCAGCAGAAGACTGCCCCTCCCTGAGCCTGGTTCTGCTGGAGGTTTCTTCCTGTTAAAAGGGAGTTTTTCCTTCCCACTGTCGCCAAGTGCTTGCTCACAGGGGGTCGTTTTGACTGTTGGGGTTTTTACGTAATTATTGTATGGCCTTGCCTTACAATATAAAGCACCTTGGGGCAACTGTCTGTTGTGATTTGGCGCTATATAAATAAAATTGATTGATTGATTGATTGAAAGGAATCAGAGTAACGAGTAATGTTCAATGTTGTGCTAGAAGTTTCTTTCCATTTCTGATGTTGCAATCGACTATAAAAGGGCAGTACAGGTCAGAAGCAGTTCAGTCTCAGAATAACAACAGTGAGAAACACATTATACTTCATGTTACATAAAGAAAAGTAATGACAAAGATTTCACACTGTTGAGGAAGTTATATTAGAATCACATTTGGGGAAATGCAGCAGTGTAATACAAATAATCAATCAATCAACTTTTTTTTTATATAGCGCCAAATCACAACAAACAGTTGCCCCAAGGCGCTCTATATTGTAAGGCAAGGCCATACAATAATTATGAAAAACCCCAACGGTCAAAACGACCCCCTATGAGCAAGCACTTGGCTACAGTGGGAAGGAAAAACTCCCTTTTAACAGGAAGAAACCTCCAGCAGAACCAGGCTCAGGGAGGGGCAGTCTTCTGCTGAGACTGGTTGGGGCTGAGGGAGAGAACCAGGAAAAAGGCATGCTGTGGAGGGGGGCAGAGATCGATCACTAATGATTAAATGCAGAGTGATGCATACGGAGCAAAAAGAGAAAGAAACAGTGCATCATGGGAACCCCCCCACAGTCTACGTCTAAAGCAGCATAACCAAGGGATGGTCCAGGGTCACCTGATCCAGCCCTAACTATAAGCCTTAGCGAAAAGGAAAGTTTTAAGCCTAATCTTAAAAGTAGAGAGGGTATCTGTCTCCCTGATCTGAATTGGGAGCTGGTTCCACAGGAGAGGAGCCTGAAAGCTGAAGGCTCTGCCTCCCATTCTACTCTTACAAACCCTAGGAACTACAAGTAAGCCTGCAGTCTGAGAGCGAAGCGCTCTAATGGGGTAATATGGTACTACGAGGTCCCTAAGATAAGATGGGACCTGATTATTCAAAACCTTATAAGTAAGAAGAAGAATTTTAAATTCTATTCTAGAATTAACAGGAAGCCAATGAAGAGAGGCCAACACGGGTGAGATATGCTCTCTCCTGCTAGTCCCCGTCAGTACTCTAGCTGCAGCATTCTGAACCAACTGAAGGCTTTTTAGGGAACTTTTAGGACAACCTGATAATAATGAATTACAATAGTCCAGCCTAGAGGAAATAAATGCATGAATTAGTTTTTCAGCATCACTCTGAGACAAGACCTTTCTGATTTTAGAGATATTGCGTAAATGCAAAAAGGCAGTCCTACATATTTGTTTAATATGCGCTTTGAATGACATATCCTGATCAAAAATGACTCCAAGATTTCTCACAGTATTACTAGAGGTCAGGGAAATGCCATCCAGAGTAAAGATCTGGTTAGACACCATGCTTCTAAGATTTGTGGGGCCAAGTACAATAACCTCAGTTTTATCTGAGTTTAAAAGCAGGAAATTAGAGGTCATCCATGTCTTTATGTCTGTAAGACAATCCTGCAGTTTAGCTAATTGGTGTGTATCCTCTGGCTTCATGGATAGATAAAGCTGGGTATCATCTGCGTAACAATGAAAATTTAAGCAATACCGTCTAATAATACTGCCTAAGGGAAGCATGTATAAAGTGAATAAAATTGGTCCTAGCACAGAACCTTGTGGAACTCCATAATTAACTTTAGTCTGTGAAGAAGATTCCCCATTTACATGAACAAACTGTAATCTATTAGACAAATATGATTCAAACCACCGCAGCGCAGTGCCTTTAATACCTATGACATGCTCTAATCTCTGTAATAAAATTTTATGGTCAACAGTATCAAAAGCAGCACTGAGGTCCAACAGAACAAGCACAGAGATAAGTCCACTGTCCGAAGCCATAAGAAGATCATTTGTAACCTTCACTAATGCTGTTTCTGTACTATGATGAATTCTAAAACCTGACTGAAACTCTTCAAATAGACCATTCCTCTGCAGGTGATCAGTTAGCTGTTTTACAACTACCCTCTCAAGAATATTTGAGAGAAATGGTTTCTGTAAGTCTTTCTACGAGGCCAACACCGAACACGCTGGAAATCTGCAGTGGAGGCCCTTTGTTCCAGTTGGAACCAAGAGGATTAACGAGTAACGAATACCAATAACAATTGTGAGTATATGTGGTTTCAAAATTAAAAATGATGTACAATTTAATTTAAGGAAAAAATGATAGCACAACACTGAGTATCTATATTATAATAGCCAAGTGGCCTCTGTGTGCGTGTATGCATGCGTAGGTGTGTATGGCTTTGATCATGCAAAAACCAGGGAGAGATGACATTTGCCGTTTGGTATGCTTATGTATGTTGGATCAAGGATGAATGCTGCAAAAAAGGAAAGTTGATAGGACTAATATTTCTGGAGAAATTAGTGATATTAGCCAACAACAGTGAACAATGGATGTTGTTCTGCAATGCACCATGCGAGTTTGGGGTTTTAAATGTTGTTATTGTGGTTCATATTAGTTTAACAGTGTTGTTAGTGTTATTGATTTATTGTGGGTTTGTAGTTCAGTTGGTTTAGTCAGTTTAGCTAAGTTACATGTTGCTGTTTCCATGAGTGACAAGTGTATTGCGTTTGATGTCTTCCGCCATGGTCTCTATTTGTGGGTGTGTAAAAATAAAAACACCTGATTGCGGCAGAATGCAAACAAGACATAAAGCTCTGGCTCAGTTTTCGTTCTTCCGCACAGCTCACCACAATATATTAAAAGCCAAGTGGCCTGTGTACAGGTGTGCATGCACACATGTGTATAACTTCAATCATTTACAAACTGGGGAGAGCTCACCTTTTCCGTTTGGTATGCTTATGTATTTTAGGTAAAGGATGAACGCTGCCAAAACGGAACATTGATAGGGCTGATATTTTTGGAGAAACTATGATTATTAGCTAACAACAGTGAACAATGGATGTTGATTATTACAATGTGGACTCACATGCCATTCCAGCACAGGGAGGTAAACTGTCTATATATGCATGTGTGATTTTATTTAGTAAGTTCAATGTAGGTACATAATATCATTGTAAATATGTTAAAAGTAAATGGATGACACAAGAATGGACACACTTATTTCCATTGTGGTCCATTTAAAAATCAAATGGCAAAATAGAAGTAATAAAAATTCTGACAATAATATAGGTGTATATGATAACAAGAACCAAAAATGTTTATAAATACATTAAGACAGTAAATTAACATAAAAATTACATAATGACCAGCAAATTAAATGTTTGAGTTCTTCCTCAAAAACTGTTGTGGTCTAAAGTTCTGACATGAGGTGGACTCACCCACCATTACAAACTCATTACAGAAACTTTGCATAATTTATTACCACCACTGAAAAATGTCAGGTACCTATTTTATGAACACGACCCAATTTAGAGCCCATGGATCCCCACAAACAACATGCTAGTTAAAATTTAATGACTGAAAACTGGAATTTTTCTTTATTTCTTTATTTTTATTTATTTTAGAATCCATTTCTGTGTAGATTGGCTGTTATTATGGTAATCTCAAAAAGTATATATCAAAACCTGTTTTCAATAGATTTGTGTGTTCTTGTCATACTGCTACTCCAACTTGACCAGTTACCAGCTACTCCAACTGCTACACCAGTAGAGGCACCATCTTGCTTGCCTCTACTGGTGGTTGGCTCTCACTGCGGTATTGTATCACTTCCTGTTCCGGAGCACAGCAGTGTTTTTCTGTATCTGTTATCTGTTTAATCTACGCAGTTAGATTGATCTAGTTATCTAGATTACAATTTGTTTCCCAGTGTAATCTTTACGTGCCTTAACTAAAGCACTCCTTCTGCTGAATCACCTCTAAATTATTTACACATTATTCACTTTGCGTGTTTTTAGGAATCCGCTAGCTTAGCGTAGCTACTAGCTCTTAGCCGATTTAGCATGGCGGCTTCTCCTGTCTCTCCCGCACTTTTCTGCTCTGGGTGTGAAATGTTTAGTTATTCCTCGGCCTCCTTTAGCAGTAACGGTACTTGTAATAAGTGTAGCTTATTCATAGCTTTGGAGGCCAGGCTGGGCGAATTGGAGACTCGGCTCCGCACCATGGAAAATTCTACAGCTAGCCAGGCCCCTGTAGTCGGTGCGGACCAAGGTAGCTTAGCCGCCATTAGTTACCCCCTGGCAGATCCCGAGCAGCCGGGAAAGCAGGCCGACTAGGTGACTGTGAGGAGGAAGCGTAGTCCTAAACAGAAGCCCCGTGTACACCGCCAACCCGTTCACATTTCTAACCGTTTTTCCCCACTCGACGACACACCCGCCGAGGATCAAACTCTGGTTATTGGCGACTCTGTTTTGAGAAATGTGAAGTTAGCGACACCAGCAACCATAGTCAATTGTCTTCCGGGGGCCAGAGCAGGCTACATTGAAGGAAATTTGAAACTACTGGCTAAGGCTAAGCGTAAATTTGGTAAGATTGTAATTCACGTCGGCAGTAATGACACCCGGTTACGCCAATCGGAGGTCACTAAAATTAACATTAAATCGGTGTGTAACTTTGCAAAAACAATGTCGGACTCTGTAGTTTTCTCTGGGCCCCTCCCCAATCGGACCGGGAGTGACATGTTTAGCCGCATGTTCTCCTTGAATTGCTGGCTGTCTGAGTGGTGTCCAAAAAATGAGGTGGGCTTCATAGATAATTGGCAAAGCTTCTGGGGAAAACCTGGTCTTGTTAGGAGAGACGGCATCCATCCCACTTTGGATGGAGCAGCTCTCATTTCTAGAAATCTGGCCAATTTTCTTAAATCCTCCAAACCGTGACTATCCAGGGTTGGGACCAGGAAGCAGAGTTGTAGTCTTACACACCTCTCTGCAGCTTCTCTCCCCCTGCCATCCCCTCATTACCCCATCCCCGTAGAGACGGTGCCTGCTCCCAGACTACCAATAACCAGCAAAAATCTACTTAAGCATAAAAATTCAAAAAGAAAAAATAATATAGCACCTTCAACTGCACCACAGACTAAAACAGTTAAATGTGGTCTATTAAACATTAGGTCTCTCTCTTCTAAGTCCCTGTTGGTAAATGATATAATAATTGATCAACATATTGATTTATTCTGCCTTACAGAAACCTGGTTACAGCAGGATGAATATGTTAATTTAAATGAGTCAACACCCCCGAGTCACACTAACTGTCAGAATGCTCGTAGCACGGGCCGGGGCGGAGGATTAGCAGCAATCTTCCATTCCAGCTTTTTTTGATTGATTGATTGATTGACTTGACATTATTCCATAAAAAGACAAATCATGAATGGAAGTGAATTAAACAGAACAAATGGCTGAAAAAAAAAATCGCTGGTCAAAGGTCACTGAACTCACCATGTGCATTTTCTGCGATGCATCTTTCATGGCTAGATGAAAATACAATATGGGTGTAATGTGTTTACTATGGGCACAAATGAAGATGCTGGAAACACATAATGGGTTTTAATGATTGTTTCATTGAGGTCACTGAGGCTATGCCTCAGAACAATCTGGGAAATACCTTCATATGAAAGTGAAGGATTGGACACCAGTCTGACTAGATGAAGAGCAGGTAGCCCAGTGAGATAAGGAGCTGATGAGACTGATGTTTGTTTTGCAGTCACGCTACCTGTCTCTCCTTGGACAAAACACTTCATCTACACTGACCCTGTCCATCCAGCTGTAGATGGATACCAGCCTTCAAAGAACTTGCATTCCATCCAGATGAAGTCATAGAGTACAATTCACTTCACATGACAGAATCTAGGGATAAGCATGGGCACCAGTGGACATCCAGGCGAATGGATGATTTAGTTCTTGTGGTTGTATGATGGAACAGATGTACAACATCTTCTCAGTAGCTGTCCCACCTGAACACTGACCAGGACCAACTCTGCATTCTGATACCTGCAGTGCATGACATTGAGGTCCATGCAGCTGGTTTGGAAGATAGCTGAGTAGCCACTGAGCAGGGAGGAGGAGACACAAGGCTCAAGAAGGGAAGTTGATAACCCAAACGCTGGATTCCAGAATGGACAACAGACAGATGGATTGGGATAAAAATGATGATTGGTTGCGTAGTCAGGAGATCAGTCCAGTGATGACCTATGCAGTGACGCCTACACAGATGATAGTCTTGACACAAGCCAAGTTGGAAGTGTGTCAAGAACCAGGAAAGCAACATAAAAGCAGAATTAAGGCAGTACCAGGAAGTCAGTTTGGCAGCATGATTGGACCAAACAAGGGACATGAATGCAACGGGTAGAACAGGCAATGAGTCAGAAATCATTTAACAGGCAAAACACAGGCATTAAACCAAATCTGGAGGAGGTGGCAGGCAGGTCAGTGATAAATCATGTGGATTCTGATACCGCAGGCAGAAATGTGAACGTGTATGAGCTGACTGAGTTAGATGACAAATGTCTGGTAGAATATCAGCTTGCTGGACAATTTGACACAGTGCCGCAAAACAATGTGGCAGTGATTTGAGATTTAAGATGCACAGTGATTGCAGATGGGAAGCAAGTGGGTGTAAACAGGTGGAGCTGATTGCTGGCACAGAATCTGCAGAGAGGAGAGAGCCCCTTGGAGGCAGAGAGAGAGAGATAAAGTCATAGATACAGATGACTGAGTGATGGGAAATTATCCTCTGGAGTGATGGATTAACAAGTGAGGGTAATGGCAGGGGCAAGTACGTTCTTATGTGTTTTCGACAACATGACTTCATTGAGTTGTTCTGAATTGGCATCGTAATTTTCCCGAGATCCAGAGTGCTGACGAGGAATAATAGCGAATAGAATATGCGGGTTTGGACCAGCTACAAAGGACGGATGTAAAGTAGGAGAGAAGGGCAAACCACTCAATGCGTAATTAATTCTGACAGTTGGATGTGCTCTAAATTCATTTGATGTACTACCTGCAACATGGGGCAGGAATATTGTTCACCTCTGCTGTGTTAGAATTTAGGTTTACATGTGTTAGAAAAGAGCAAACCAATTCTGAAAAAACAACAACAACAAAAAAAACATTTTTTCATGGGTTATGTTTAACCGTCTGGGGACCAAGGGCATTTTTTGGACAGTTCACTCGCCTGGCATAAATGTTTTATTTGTGTTGTCTCATTGCATCCACAATCAAGTTGTATGTCTCTTTTTTCAGGACAACCTGTTCTTTCATAATATATATGCTTTTGTTGTGTTTTATAAGTGTAATAAAGGTCTACAATCAAAAATAAGGAAAGAAAAATAATTTTCCACACACATTTATTCAAAACAGCAAACTATAATAAACAACTGTTCTGACACTTTATAAAGGTAATGTGAGGTCTTGTGTGAAAGGCTGTGCAACAAAAAGGTTCAAACAATAAACACAAATGCACATTTTGAACAATATATACAAAATGGTCTATGCGTTTTTTTGTCTTCATGGTAAAAGCAACAGAGTTATCCAGTAACATTCACATGCAAACTCGTGGAGCAATCCTGATAGTGACACACTCTTTGTTTAAGCATGTGAGATTGTCATCAGAGGCTCTCATTCAGTGATTGCTGTGTGTAATGGCGCAGGGCGCATTAGTAGCCCAATAGTGTGTACTCATTGGAGCACCCAGGGGGCTATTCAAATGGGCCAACTAGTAACATATCACTGAAAACGATCTTTGGCTAGTCACATGAGGTGAGTCTGCCCTACGATTGGATTTTGGAAAACCATGTGATGGTGAACCAATTCCGATTGGACACTCATCACACAGCTTCTATGAGGAGTACAAAGATGGCCGATGGCTGGCTCGAAAGTCCGCGGAGTTAACTTTTCAGCAAAAAAAAAAAAAAAGTTTCTATCTCATGTCATTAAAAAGTTATTTATAATGTAATAAAGCGTAGTCTTAGCTGTCGTATACGACGGTGTCGGCCCCAGAGGATTAATGTGACAAGCCGTGTGCACTGAGCCATCATTTCCAGATGTCAGTGATTCTCTGGCCAGCAATCAGCTGAAAGGTAACTCGCCATGCTGTGTGTGCTCAGACAAGGCTGGCCACTCTCCATGTGTACATATCAGCATGTCATGCGAGTGTGCTCCCCCCACACGCTGGGAGGGGAGCAGGAGGAGTGTGAAACACATGAACTCATGTATTGTTGTGGGGAGATGGGGGGGCGCAAACACACGCACGGCACATGTGTTGAGGGGGGAGCCGACAACCTGGTATGCCTCGTGTGTTGCTTGGCAACTCCACAGCCGTGGGAGCACTTAGACAAATTCCACAGCAGCTTGAAAGTGGTCACATGCTCAGTATTTTCTTGCTGACAGTGCGAATGACTACACACTTCCTAATTGTCCTGCAAGCAGTGTTGGATGTTTGTGTGTGTCACCTGGAATTTGGCCGACACCTGCCATGAAAGGGATTGAATGGGCTCTCACAGGGCACGCTCTGTCTTTTGGCTGCTGGTGTGCGCGAATAGTTGCAGTGACAGGTGTTCGGGACGTTGGAGGGAGCTTTGATTTTTCACGACTGGCATGCAATTCCTCCTTCATGCGCTAGTCGGCTTCAATCATGTTATGTATAAAGGGGCCCTTAGTTTTGCAGCCCTACATTGTATAGAAAGTTGTGCTTCACTGGTTCAAAATTGAGGGTGGAGATCTGCAGATTTGTAAGTTGCATTAGAATGAACCTGCAAATCTCCTTTAAATGCTCTTGCAGAACAGTCCTGAGCTGGAAAGAAAAGCTGGAACATGATCAGCTGACAATGCTTGTATTTCATCAGTTATTTCATTTATTTCTTCAGTGTCAGGAAGCTTAAATGAAGAAATGATTGGATGATTTCTTAGAGTAAAGTCAAAGGACTTCCATAACAAGAAGTTAGAATAACAAATGAAATAATTTGCCTACTTTATAACCACAAAACTTTAAGTATTGTGATTGATCAATTTAATTAACCTTGTAGAGGGCAAAGCTAATCAAGTATACAAAACTACATAACTAAATGGTTTACTAAACTTGAGTTATATGCATTATACAAAAGTCTTATAGCATTCACTTAGAAATGGCTGAGTTGGAATTACTGTAAATAAAAAACTGATTCAAATTGTTACCTATTTTTTATTAAGCCATATTATTATTATTATTTTTATTATTCAAGAGGCAATATACTTATATGATCCAAAATGGTGCAAAACAGGACATGGCACTTTTACACAATAAATGTCAAAATGTCAAAATGTGCTATGTTTGTAGTTATGACATAAACCCAGAAACAGAGTCTTTTTATAAAATGTTGCTTATTTCACAGTTGTTTAGAAATCAACAATAGGGCCTCCTCTTGGCTTGTTTTCATGATTTCTCTAGACTGGTAACTGTGCTGAATGGATGTTTTTAATTCAGCCACAGAGCAGCCAACATAAACCGTAAGTAAATTATAGAAGGTCACTTTGAGATGTTCATGTCCAATGAGGAAAATACAGAATCTTAATTAGGTCATCTTTACATTGTAATGGTTGCTCTTTTGTTGCTGCTCTCAAGCACTGATAATTCATTAATTGCCCTTTTTGCTATAGATCTGGCATTTAATTAGAGGTTTGTGAAGAAGAAAAACAGTTTGTCAGTTATGTCTCAGAACGCAAAGTGCATACAAATGTGCTGAACCTGTAAATTTACGACCTCAATTCCAATGAAGTTGGACGTTGTGTGAAATGTAAATAAAACAGAGTACAATGATTTGCAAATCATCTTCACTCTATATTTAATTGAATACACCACAAAGACAAGATATTTAGTGTTCAAACTGATAAACTTTTTTGTTTTGGGGCAAATACTGTATTTGCTCAATTTGAAATGGATGCCTGCAACACATTTCAAAAAAGCTGGGACAGAGGCAACAAAAGACTGGGAAGTTGATGAGTGCTCAAAGAACACCTGTTTGGAACATTCCACAGGTGAACAGGTTAATTGGAAACAGGTGAGTGTCATGATTTGGTATAAAAAGAACATCCCCAAAAGGCTCAGCCGTTCATAAGCAAAGATGGGGTGAGGATCATCACTTTGTGAACAACTGCGTGAAAAATTAGTCCAACAGTTTAAGAACAATGTTTCTCAATGTTCAATTGCAAGGAATTTTGGGATTCCATCATCTACAGTCCATAATATAACCAGAAGATTCAGAGAATCTGGAGAACTTTCTACACGCAAGCGGCAAGGCCGAAAACCAACACTGAATGCCCGTGACCTTCGATCCCTCAGGCGGCATTGCATTAAACACCGACATCATTGTGTATAGGATCTTATCGCGTGGGCTCAGGAACACTTCAGAAAACCACTGTCAGTTAAGACAGTTCGTCGCTACATCTACAAGTGCAAGTTAAAACTCTACCATGCAAAGTAAAAGTCATACATCAACAACATCCAGAAATGCCTCTGCCTTCTCTGGGCCCAAGCTCATTTGAAATGGACAGATGCAAAGTGCTGTGGTCTGAAGAGTCCACATATCAAATTATTTTTGGAAATCATTGAAGTCGTGTCCTCCGGTCAAAAGAGGAAAAAGATCATCCAGATTGTTACTTACACATCAGTGATGGCACTATCAATTTTGAAAGGTACATCCAGGTTTTGGAGCAACACATGCTACCATCCAAGCAACGTCTTTGTCAAGGACATCCCTGCTTATTTTAGCAAGACAATGCCAAGCCACATTCTGCATGTGTTACAACAGCGTGGCTTTGTAGTAAAAGAATGCAGGGAACTGGCCTGCCTGCAGACCAGACCTGTTGCCCATTGAAAATGTGTGGCACATTATGAAGCGTAAAATACGACAGTGGAGACCCCGGACTGTTGAACAACTGAAGTCGTACATCAAGCAAGAATGGGAAAGAATTCCACCAATAAAGCTTCAGCAATTAATGTCCTCAGTTCCCAAACACTTATTGAGTGTGATTGATGTAACACAGTGGTAAACATACCACTGTCCCAGCTTTTTTGGAACGTATTGCAGGCATCCATTTCAAAATGAGCAAATATTTGCACATAAACAAAAAAGTTTATCAGTTTCAACATTAAATATCTCAATTGTCTTTGTGGTGTATTCAATTGAATATAGGTTGAAGAGGATTTGCAAATCATTGTATTCTGTTTTTATTTACATTTCACATAACGTCCCAACTTCTTTGGAATTGAGGTTGTAAAAGTCCAAAGTTAAACATACCGTTTGGGTATGTGCAGCAGGTTAGGGTGATAAAAGATGCATATTGTAATGTGCTGACAAGCAAGTACAGTGTGTTGAGAAGGTAGAGGGAATAGTTTGTGGTGCTGATGAATGAAGAAAATGAGATTGTGAGAAAAGTGGATGATATGGAGAAAGTAATGTACTAGAACAGTGGTTTTCAAACTGTTCTAGTACAGTTCTGCACCAGAGATCTTCAGAGTGCGCAAAAAAATAACTGTAAACACTGCTAACCAACAAAAGAAGGGGAAAAGAAAACATCATTAGCTAACATGCCAGGAGCAAAATATGTACATTTTTAGTGTGTAAATCTACCAGTGAGCTGACAGAGTTTGGGGCAACCCAAAAAGAAGAACACAGAGGCCGATCTTCATTTGCTCCTCTCCATAGTGCATCCCCACATCAGCCGCCTGTGCACGTGAAAGACCCAGGTTCATTGTTCACACTAAACACGAGGTAAGACTAGATGAGCCTGAGAATAGATGAGAAACTACATATGTATATAAGTTGAATTATTATTTATGGTAAAATGTTAGTTATGCCAAAAACATTTAAAAACACAGAGATGTTTAAATGCTAACAAATGATGTTTCAAATATGAAAAAAGGTCAAAACACCTTTAAAATGTTTGAAAAGGGTGTAAAATGTGTGAAAGAATAGAAAGTTCCTTAAAAACACAAATATATTTAAAATGTGTTTAACGTGTAAAAGACTAAAAAGAAACACACAAACATGTTGAAATTGTGTGTATGTGTGTCGGTGGTGGGGGAGCCAGCTATTCATTTTTTCTTTGGGGGGTCACTCTCCCACACTTTGAAAACCCCTGTGCTTGAAGAGTGGAAAGGCAGCTGGTCCAGAAGGAGGAGAGATGGCAATGGCTTCTAACCAGATTTGTTAATAAAATCTTGGGAAGTGAGAGGATGCCTGAGGAGTGGAGACAAAGTGTGTCCGTTCCTATTTTTAAGAGCAAGGGTGATGAGCAGAGCTGCAGTACTACAGAGGTATAAAGTTGGTCAGGCACAGCATGAAGGTATGGGAAAGAGTAGTAGAAGCTAGGCTTCGAAAACAGAAGATCTGTGAGCAGCAAGATGATTTCATGTCGAGAAAGAGCACTACAGATGCAATTTTTGTTCTGAGAGTACTGATGAGAAGTATAGAGAAGAGAAGAAGTTACACTGTGTGTTTGTGGATTTAGAAAAAGATTATGATGGGGTGCCTAGAGAAGAGTTGTTATTGTCTGAGGAAGTCTGGAGTGGCAAATATGTGAAGGTGGTGCAGGACATGTACAAGGACAGTGTGACAGCGGTGAGACACACAGTAGGAATGACAGATGCATTCAAGGTGAAGATGGGATTGCATAGTGGATCAGCTCTGAGTCCTTTCTTACTTGCAATGCGGATGGTCAAGTTGACGGACAAGATCAGACAGGAGTCTCTGTGGACGGTGATGTTTGCTGATAACATTGTGATCTGTAGTGAGAGTAGAGAGCAGGTTGAGACTAGCCAAGAAGGTTTTTGCTATACTCTGTGGAAAAGGGGAATGAAAGTCGGTGAAAGCAAGACTGAGTACCTGGTTGAGAAGTAGTGGAGCTACAAGGAGTAGAGGTTGTTAAGGTAGATGAGTTCACGTGCTTGGGGTCAAATAGTGATAGAGAGTAATGGAGAGTCTGCAAGACTGAAGCGCAAAGTCTGCAAGACAGAAGTGAGACCAGCTATGTAATATGGCTTTTAGAGATGTTAGGCAAGTGCATATATACAGTGTACTTTAATGCTGACCTATGGACACTTTGTAAAACATAAAAAACTACATTATTTTATTATTTACTTGGAATATGAATACAAATTTCACCCTTTCAGATTTTAGGTAGACAGTATCCCTACGTGTGTGTGTGTGTGTGTGTGTGTGTGTGTGTGTGTGTGTGTGTGTGTGTGTGTGTGTGTGTGTGTGTGTGTGTGTGTGTGTGTGTGTGTGTGTGTGTGTGTGTGTGTGTGTGTGTGTGTGTGTGTGTGTGGGCCTGCCTCTTGTAGCTGTCTGCACCGAGGAACTAGCTGTCTGCTCTGATCAGGAAGCATATCACTCATGTTTCCCAGATTTAATTAACATAGCCTGAGCAAAGCTGCCCTTGGGAAACCAGTTTTCCTTTTTCTTAATTGGTGCATTAATTACATCAGAAAAGCACATTGTGTTAGCCCACTTGAAAGCTTGCTTGACACCATGGAATACTTTTTGTGAATGTGTCTGTATATGGCGAGGGGGAGTGTCTATGCAGTGAACATTCAGAATGACATGAAAATAGTAGTGGGTTAGAGAGCTAGCTCAAAACATGCATATTCATGCAGTGATGCTGATAAAAATTTTGCAAGGATGTCATATAATGAAGTAAAAATATTTATTGGACTAAAGTGACATATTTTCTGAATTTCCCTTCAATTCAACTGAATTAAATTTATTTGTACAGCACCAAATCACAACATAGGTCAGTCGAAGACACATCACATGAGTAAGGTCTGATCTTACTGACCCCCTGAGCAAGCACATTGCCAACAATGGTAAGGAACCCCCCCCCTCTCCAGAGAAAACCTTCAGCAGACCAGACTCAGTGGGGATCCATCTGCTTTGGCCATATTAACAATAACAAGATAACAAATGCAAACATAAGGCATTGTCAAACACGAAAACACAGAATGGTGCAGCTTTACACCTACACACACGTTGGCCTGATTTACTAAAATATTGCATGTGCAAAATAGCATGTATTGCCAATTTAGTGTAATTGCTTTCATATTAATGCAATTTGGAGTTTGTCCACCAGAGTGGGCAAAATTGTGGGAAGAAACATGCAAATGAGCCAGGTTTTTACATGCAACATTTTTAATCATGTATTTCCACAATTCCTTGTAGATGTCGCATACCCAAATCCTGTAAGGATCTCTGAGGATCAGATGGGTGGACAGAATAATCTACAAAGCTCCAAACTATGTCAGCAGCACCCAGATCCTCCTGTTCTTCAGCAACTTGACCTTGGACAGGGAACAAATCAGAAATCAATCACCCAAAATGGTGGTACAGTTCCTTGTAACACCATCTTAAACAGCAAACTACAAAAGGGCTAACATGTTGGCTGGTAAAACAGGGAGGTGGCAGTACATGTAAGAGTTTGTATGCTGATGACAAATTTGACCTCACACAATCAGGAAGCCAGTGGAGTAATGTGGTCAAGCGCTGCTGTCCTGGTTGGAACCCTCTCAGGAACATTTTGAACTATTTGAATCCCTCCAATGGTTGTATGTGGTAATCCAGATTTAAGACACGACAGTAATCAATTCTATCTGAAACAACAGCAAAAATCAATGGTTCTGCATCCTCTATAGACAGAATAGGTTGAACAAAAGCATTCTTTGTCATGTCTTTATATTAAGGCCAAAGGACAGTGTGGGCTTAATGACAACCACCAAAAAAATGTTTCTGCTTTATTACTATAATGAATGACACACAGATCCATGTAATATTAACTCAGTCAATCTAGTCTGAATTTAACAGTAAGAAATTACAGGGCATCCACAGGTAGTAGTGCAGCAGATAACTGAAACAATCATGCAAATGATGATACAAGCACCAAAGTTGGCACAAATACTTCTTAGACATTACTCTTTTGAAAAAAACAACTGGCCACTTGAATTTTCAATAGGCGGCCAGGTAGGGGTCAATTGAAGAATTACACAGGTATAGTTTGGACTATCTATGACTGAATGATCAGGAGTTATGGGGTAAAAACAGCAAAAATGGTGACAAAGGTCAGTTTCAGTTTGTACAAGGGTCAAAAGTTAAAGTTTCTCCAATTTTGGTAAAAAATGATGGAGATTATTAGTTGAGTTAACAGGGTTTTCAAAAGGAGTAGTTTGGACCATGTATCATGCTTAGTTATCATGTTACGTGGTAACATATGTCACATGTCATAGAATCCAATGGATGTTGACCTTGTTTGACCTTTACTTTGGAGACCAAACATTCAACACAATCAGTTTTTTTTCCATTTATTAATCCTATTAGCTTTTTTGGAATGGTTATGATCAGACAAATAATGTGGTGTAGTTTTCAAAATGATGTGAGCATTTTTAATTTTGACCCCTGTGTAATTCTTCAGTTGACCCCTACCTGGCCACCTATTGAAAATTCAAGTGGCCAGTCAGTTTTTTTTTTTTTTTTAAAGAAATCTCTAAGGAGTATTTGTGCCAACTTTGGTGCTTGTATCACCATTTGCACAAGTTTGCTCTAAATATTCTCTCAGCTGCTGCACTATAGTGTTAGAGTATGTGGCTGAGGTTAGGAAAGTGTGATGATTATGCATGTACTTTTATTTGCATTTATGCATCCAGTGAATTGCAAAACTGCAAGTGTCCAACTATGATCGGAAGAAAAAAAAAGTTTGTCTTGCAATAATGCACAAACGTTGGGTGGCATTTTTAATTTTTTAAGTTTTGAAGTTGAATGTCACTTCCAAAAAAGTGTGAATTTATTAATATTTAATCAAATACACAGCTGTAGACTGTGTAAAAAGTCTTTTTTCATGTCACCTTAACTGGCTTGCTTGTTGGCTAAACACTGAATTTTAATTCTCAAATTGATTACCGTACCTAGCTTTTAGCCATCTTTTTTGTATGTTTTTTAAAATTTGATACATGTAGGATTTGCTTCATTAGTAGGGTAACAGAAACATTTCTATTCCAACAGAAATCAGATGGGATTAAAAAGGTTAAATAAATTGGAGAATCAATTCTGATGGTGCATGACTTTTTATTTTTATCCTCACTTCTGTGTTTGTACATCGCTGCTAAGCAGATGCGAGGCCTTGCTGTGTGGGGAATGCACTGACAGAGAAGATGGAGATCGGGATACTTGATAATGAGGCATCACATTGGACAGCTACAGGCATGGTGTACTTCAAAATGAGGTGAGAAGGAGAGGGTAGGGGAGCATAAAATAGAACATGACAAGACTGTTGGATCTACACTTATTCTCCCCAGCTGAGCTCTAGTCTGATCATAGCAGTGGGACTAATTTCTTTGAAGACTTTTTTATTTTTTCTAGCAGTCTGCCTTTGTAGGCGGGCAAAGGTTCCGATGGATTAAGTTGAACATATTTCCCACCAGTCCCCAGGCTTGTGAATTGGGACAGTCAGGGTTGCTAATTGACTCAATTATAGGGGTATGTGTGAAGGACAGCTGAAAGTTCATGTTTTATACTTTAGTATGCAACACAGAGAGGGGGTGAACTTCCTTACAGCATGCAAAGTACTGCCTCCCTCCCTCCCAGATGTTTAATTCACTAAGCCCACCTTGTTTACGGCATACTGGCTGCAATGGCAGACTATCAATTTACCATAAGCCTTTTTTTAGCCAGCCAAGAGATGGTGATAAACAGCAATGAACGTTTAGGGGTACTGAACAAAGCCACTCTTTATCAATAAGATTGTTATGCCCATGGGGTCTGACGTAGGGTACCATTTAGGGTACCCAATACACAGTGCATAGGGCAAGTCCATTTGGTGCCTGTCCAGATCTACTTTGGTATTTAGATCAAGCAAAATATGACTACAAACTAGATGTAGGGTGCAAAGGGGTTGAATTCAGTCACCAAATTACTCATGGGAGTGTTTGGGGCACAACATGAAATCATCCAATTAGAATGCCCCTTCAAGACACCAGTGTCAGACTCATCACCATACAGAGTGTAAACTGAAAAGTGATAAAATTTGCATGCCCAGTATGTGAGGGGAGACAGCCTGACAAAGAGACGCCAACAACACAACAGCTCCTGTCGAAGTACAACAAAACACTGAAAGCTCTGGAATGTGTCATGATAGCTCTCAGATTTGAATTATCACTTGGACTTTCTCTTCTCAGTATCTCGAATATCTTCACTGTCCACATTGTACACACACAATGCATGTGTAGCACATTTAAACAAGAGCAATCAGAGATTTCTGACGTCTCCCAATCTGGATCTGGATCATCTCCAAAACAGAGTGGAGTCTTCCATGGCCTAATATCTATCTGTTTTGTAATCTGTGAAGTAGTTTTGACATAATCCTTCATGCTTACGTATATACAGTGAAATCTTGATCCAGAATCTGGATCGGGATCACCTCCAAAATTTAATGGAGTTTTCCATGGTCTAATATGCATCTGTGGTAAAAATTTCATCAAAATCCAGAAAAACAAATAAATAAATAAATGCTGATGATTTTATTACATCCTTGGTGGAAGCAATGAGCAGAATATTTCATTAAAATATATCGATTTAATTAAATATCTTGGAGGGGCATGTTAAAGTGAGAAAATGTCAAAATTGATGAGCCTAAATCTGAAAGTCATAAGTTTTTAATGCGATTGATTAAAAATCCATCTTCAACTGGACACAAGACAAACAACTGGTGTCATTTTTAGTATTTATTTCCATATTTACAGGTGATAAACACATGCAACTGAAATTTTGTAAACATGGACAATAATTCAAAGTTTTTTTACTGAGATGAGATGATGTTCTTCTGTTCCCAGAAGAACTGAACTTGGAAGGGTCCTGTGATTTACGCTGTAGGTGTCCTGTTCACCTGGTGGGAAGATGTCTATCGGTGTTTGCTGTTAAAATAATGCTCTTGCGGCTTCTAAAACATGTAGAAATATCGATTAAATCTTTGTAAAAATTCTGAAATGCTTAAAACCTGGCAAAGAAGTTGTGGATGAAAGATAAAAATGAACAAAAAGCTTGAGGCACTGAGCAAAGAAGAATTGGGAAACTCGCCAATTCAAATATTAAATTTTCACTCTTAATTTGAAAACCTCAGCTCAGAAATTTTCAAAACTCAAATGGCTTGACCTTTACCTTTAAATGTTATTTGGAAAAACTAGCATTGGCATTCAAAGAATTTGGAGTATCAATATGGGCCCCTTCACACATAACACGATTTAAGCCGACAAGAGCACGAAGGAGGAATTGCAAGCCATTCATGAAAAAGCAGAGCTGCCTCCAACGCCTCATACACGTGTCGCTACAACTATTCGCGCACACCAGTGGCTGAAAGACAGAGTGTGCCCTGTGAGAGTCCATTCAATCCCTCTCTCGGCAGGTGTCGGCCAAATTCCACGTGACACACATGATCATCCAACACCGCTCGCCTGACACTTAAAAAATGTGTGGCCATTTGCGATGTTAGCACGAAAATAGTAGCAGATGATTACTTTCAAGCTGGATGTTAAATTTTTCTTAGTGCCCCCATGAGTGTGGTGTTGCAAAAATCAACACATATGTGGTGCACGTGTCTCGCGCGTGTGGCACGCCCCACTCCCCCGAAAAACATGTGGTGTATGTTTTATTTGCGCTTTCCCGCTTCCCCCCTACACATGTGGCGTGCGGGGGGGCACACTTGCATAAAGTGCTTAGATGTATGTACAGACATGATCACATGTGGGGCGGACAGCCACGTCTGAACGCACACAGCATGAGGAGGCACCTCCCAGCTGCTGACCAGAGACACAAATGATGGCTCAGTGCACATGACATGTCACATTACAAACACAGAGACCACAGCCAGGACAGGTATATTAATAAGTACTACACTACCTACATACACAATTACATAACAAATAACTAACAAAAATGATCACATAACACAGAAACAGAGTGACAGATTGGTGTGTGCGCTGAACTAACAGGGGGCATGTCCACCAACAGCAGCAGCTGTTGAGATCTCTGGTTCTGGAAGTCCCAGCTGGGGAACACGTACCGTGTTTTGATGGACATGATTTTACAACTGTCCACTGTGACACACATGTGTCTGCTTGCTGTACTCATGTGGACATACATAAAAACATATATCACTGTTGTGACGGGCTGCAGTGAGAAAGCACACAGCATGCACACTGACAGGCTTCCCTAGGTGGAACAGACCATCAGATCATAACACGTAGGGGGCGATCTGAATGTCACATCACCCACATGAGCTCTGTTCCACATGACGCGGTGTCTGTCCTACGGCGCGCCATTCACAGGACACGAATCTCGGGCCAGACATGCGTCCGGGGCCAGCTGGACACGCCAGGCCAGCAGATGTGGACGTAAGAGTGTAATGCTTCATTCATGTCATGTCATGACTGCACATCTGTGACAATGGGTCATCTACAGAGGAACAAATGGTCCATACTTGTATTGCCTGCTCGATAAAAGGTGTGTTTATGGTGTGTGTGTTTTGTTTTTTATTATGTTTATTTCCTTGTTGAGTTCAGGCATTTTACGCACCTTTTATAGGACAGTGATGGTAGTGCAGTGGTAAAGTTTCTGGCTGGCAATCAGAGCTTTTGTAAATTTAAGGTTCTAATCCCGTGGGTGGCATGTATTTTTTTTTCCCCACAGTATCTGTGCAATGTGGTTCCACATGCTCCAGCTGCTTGCACTGTGTTCCTGCTGTGACGGTTTTGTGCACGTGGGATCATTCACTCCTGCCCGACCGTGTATCCCTTTCAATGCTGGCTTGATGTTTTCGTGCGGGCTGTTTCACCGTGATTCGCCCTGATTCCTACTTATTTGTGCTATGCGTGAAGGGGCCCTAAGGCACAGCTAACATACAAACATGGAAATAAAACAAAGAAATTATAGAGCAGAAGTCACATGAAGCAGAAGCTAAGCTAATGATAGTAAGAACAAAAGAGAGGAAACTATGTCTGCAAGCAAGAAAGGAGACCTTGGTCTGCTATTTCAGTGTCCCTTTAAAGGGGCACTCACACATGTCTATAAGCTCCACCCACCTGGCATCAGATTGCTTTAACTAGTACGTGTTTCTAGGAAAAGAACACAATATATTAAAATGAGCTTCTTTCTTAGACTTTAACATACTGAACTGAAAACTATTTCTTTAAAAATATTGATAACGTTGAGCCATGCAACAACACATCATACAAAAAGGAACACACTAACACCGTAGAAAGGAAAATATGTGTAGAACTAATATTGGAATATAACTCTAATAATTCATTCTTTTATGTAACTGTTCAGTTATTTTGGTTTGGGTTCTCGGTGTAGTTCCCAACATGGCCAGTGGGCAGTGGATTTCCATCAGAACTGATCATGGACATCAAGGTTGACTGTCTCTGATGGAGTTGAGGGATTTGTTTTCCAAGGGTCACTCATAAGGCAGGAAGGAGCCCATTTGGCCCCTCAAGAATGCTTTGAGGCTGAATGCTGGATATCCAGGGTGTTATAAATTTATTAAAGAATTACTTGGGGTTGACAAGTAATCCTGGAACCCCTGGGATAGGGTGGCTAGGTAAACAACCTGGTGTCAACTTTGAGGTGATATAGATGTTGGAAGTTAAGCCATCTCCAGGCACCTTGTGGAAAGAGGAAAGGTAAAGAAAACATACTTGGTTCTGTGAAGGTCCCCAAAGCATCCTCACTACACATGTAAGAAACGGAGCTCACATGCAAAGTTCGGGATAAACAGATATGCAGGTTCCTCAGGACAGTCCACACCGTAGCACTTTAACAGTAAGAAAAAACTGTTCAATCTGACACAAGTGAAAATTCTTGTGTTCCAAGAATTTCTTATTGAAAGCTCAGTGGGATAAAGTGTTGAGCTAGAGATTTCCTGTGCATTATATCAACTATCCAGCTGTAAATGGGTATCAGCCTTGCCTGTGGAAGTAAACCCGCATTTTACTGGTGACCTGTCATCCACTTTATGCTGTGGAATGTGGGGAGTAAAGGCCTGTGTAGGACTTACTCCACAACTACATGGAGAAAACATGGCAGGGGTGGGGTTTGAACCAGGAACTTTCCACACTGAAACCAAGCGCAGTAACCGCTTGTCCACCACCTTGTATGAGCTCTTGTATATCATGGGTTAGGGTACATCTTCTATATTTTTATATAACATGTACACACACTTTTTGTATCTTATCTTATATATAGATTTTTTTTAATGGCATCTCATGGCCCATCTGCATTAGCTTTGTGGCCCACCGCAGACCACAGCCCACACTTTGGGAATGACCATTATACACATTTAAGATGGAATATCTCACTTACGTTTGTCATGTGTAGACAAAATTTTCTCAACCCATGATTGCCATCAGCATTCTTCACCAAATGTTTGTTGTA
The DNA here is from genome assembly GCF_902500255.1 of Thalassophryne amazonica. Classification (NCBI taxonomy): domain Eukaryota; kingdom Metazoa; phylum Chordata; class Actinopteri; order Batrachoidiformes; family Batrachoididae; genus Thalassophryne; species Thalassophryne amazonica. The sequence continues at coordinate 13,476,008 of NC_047119.1, forward strand.
CTGGAGCCCTTTCTACTGCCACTATTCAACAGGCACCTTGTGAGAGTCTACTGCCATTGTTCCCATTGCCTGTAGCATTAACATCACAAAATATTAGGCTTTGTGCTTTTTTCAGATTGCTCACTGACGTTTCAGATGAGACACACTTTCCCTCAGCCTTCAGGGAACCCTATGATTCGCGCTAATAGAGTATAATGAGTTTAATTTGCTCCAGGATGAGTGATAAGGCTGTGAGAGCACTGAGGCATGTCTTCAGCCTCAATTTTACCCACATTTAATACCAGGGAAGAAAGGAAGGAGAAGGAGAGAGTCATTTGAGTAAAGACAATTGAAGAAAAGATGAAGAGATGACAAACATAACTGGATTAGGGGTATTAGTATGTCAGGAATGGAGTGCATGGGATTGGCTTTCCTCATGGTGGATTTCTGTGCAGCAACCTTGGAGCAGAGTGACACGTAGTAAAATTTTAAAGTAAAAGTCAGACGTCGTGCAGGATAACTGCAGTTTCATTCAGCGCATTGCAGTGTAAGCTGTAGTAGATGTTTCTGTGCAATGCAATTAGAAAATCACAAAAGAAATAAAGCATATTATTTCCATTTATCTTTCCACGAGTGACACATTACCCTGCTTTTTATGATCTTTTATTGTCGCGCCATCTCAAATATCAATAGTCCTTTTATGATTCATGTCTACTCGTATCAGAAAGCCTTATTGTCGACACTCAAACTCAGTGGGCTGTGCACGGCTGCCTTGGTAGCAATGATCCTGAATGTGAATATTACCAAGTTGAGGCTTATAAACATGCATTGCCACATGGTTCCTTATCGCTCAGCGGGGAATAACTTAAGCCTCGGATGAAACATTCCTCTCACACGTCAGGATCTGGGAGCACCATGATGTAAGTGCACAGTCACACTACTCTTGGTCTATATGTCACTCATCTTATTTTTACGGTTGAATTTAGTGGTTTAAGAACTTGGTTTATTTCATATTGAACAGTTAGCAGTGTGCCACAAGCAGAACATCTAGTTCTTTATAATCCGCTTTCAACAGGCTTTGTACAATGAAAATTTAGTTACTGCAGCCACCCTGACTGAGCCAGATGTTTTTACTCTGAGTTACTGTTAAGGCTGTTTTTGTTTTGCTTATGCAGTGGTGCATGACTGGATAATCACAGGATCAGGTCTTACCTGATCCTGACACCACTGACACCATGTATTGTTTCATTCACCACAGTACAGAACCACCCGGGGTCCTGCGTGGTAACAACCAAGCTGAAAATGATCTACCCTAACCACCTGAAAATAGGCAATGATTTGCCACATGCAGGTCATATGTGGGGATTTCATTGGCTTTTTACATTTCTTGACACTTAAACATCTGGTTCTTGGATCTTGCCCGTAGAAGCATGTCAAATTGCCCAAATGTTGTAAGTGGTGATCCCAAACAATAAAAATAGTACTCCAGGAGATGACAGCAGCGTATCATCCATGAATCAGAGAGGTGATCTACTGCAATCTGCCATCCCTACAGGACCTGTACACCTCCAGGGCCATGAGGCGAGCAAGGACAAACACACAAATACAGCTTCATTCCGTCCACAGCTAGACTTATTAACAATGCCAGAGACCCCATTTACCCTGCACCCACCCACTCTCACAAAGTACAAATTGATCATCCCTGTACTGTTCATCTGCATGCCTGCATGACCCCATTCCACCATATCTATTTGACAGTAAACTTACCTTTGCCCATTTGTCTATTTAGCTCCTTTACGTATTACAGAAGTATTTTCCTTTTTTCTTTTTATTGTTGTTATGCAGCTATTACGTCTTACAGATATATTTTCTTTTTTTGTTGTTGGCAATAAATTTGATTCTGATTCTTATCTGAGTCTCCCCAAGTAACCACTTGTTTGACAAAAAGTTTTTCCAGCAGTACCCAAGGATCCTCCGAAGAGTCCTAGGGCTGAATATATCCACTCAATGCCTTTGGTCACCGGTAATCATCCCTAAAAGACACTAAACACTTAGTCCTTGTTCTTCTGTAAAGGTATTTTGCACTCCTCCATATTGGACACATCTATTAAGTGCCCTCATGACTCCAAGCCTTTTTTCCAGGCATCTCTCAATATGAGATTTCAAGGACCAAGAGACATGAATGTAACTGCAAAGAAAAAAAAATGAAAGTCTCTATAGGGTCAACAATTTCCCTGCACACAGATGATGGCCGAGTCCAAGCAGTTCTGAAAAGCATGGAACTCACAAATGTAGACCTGCAGATTCATCAGCTTCTTAAGTGCCACAAACAGGGAATCCATTGATTCTGCTAAAGTCGAGGTCAGTAAAGCTTTTCTTACCAACAAAGTATCCCGAACACCCACTCCATGAAAGCATTGAACAGTGTAGCCAAATTTTTTCCCCAGAGTACAAAATAAGCACTGGACAAGAAAATGGCAACTGCATCATTGTGCACTACTAATGATATATGCACTGCATTGTGCCCTGGGTTTGTGCAAAGTGGAAGACAGGACAATTTAGGTCACTTGTAGAGAAGTTTTGTTTCTTCTAGACTAGATTATTGTAATGTCCTATTTTCAGGGTTACCACAGTCCAGCATTAGGAGTCTTCAGCTACGCTGTGCCAGACTTTTGACACAAAGCTGAAGGTTTGAACATATCACACCCATTTTGGCATCTTTACACTGGTTCCCTGTATCTGTGAGAGCAGATTTTAAGGATTTGTTATTGACTTATAAGGTTGTTCTGGTGCCGTCTTATCTGGGCGATCTGGTAGAACCCTACGTGCCGGCCCGGGGTTTGCAGTCGCATGATGCAGGACTTCTCTGTGTTCCCAGGGTGAAGGTGAAGAAGAAGTCAGCGGGTCAAAGAGCTTTTATTTATCGTGAACCCGCGCACCTCCTTCAACCGTGAGGCAGTTGGAGTCTGTGGACATTTTTAAGTCAAGTCTTAAAACCTATTTTTATTCTCTTTCTTATGAATAGTTTTTATTTTTTAACTGTTTTATTCATTTGCTTCTGTTTTTAATTATGTACTTGAAATTTTTAATTATTTATTTATTTTAATTTTTATGTTGAACTGTTTTGTGTGAGGCACCTTGAGATGGCTTTTGCTGTGATTTGGCGCTTTATAAGCTGATTATATTGAAAATTAATTGAAATAGAAGAAGAAACTTCGTTGTTGGCAGATGCCACTAAGAGCAATGAGTGATACTCAGGAAAGATGCTAAGAAATACCCAATACCTTTTCCGACTTAGTTGAATACTTCACTGGATTCATTTGAGCACCAACAAATTGTTGCAACACTAAAGTTCAACTCTCTGTTTACATACACACTCGTTCCCATTGCGAGTGTAAAAACTACTGAAACACTGCCAGAAAACAAAGCTCCATTTTCCATGCAATTGACCTTCTCTTCATTGTGATTTAAAAGTCTCGACAATAACAACAGGTATGAATGCTGTTGTAGGAAGTAAAACAATGGGGGCAGCTGACTGCAGGTTTTTAATTAGATTCCATTAGCTTAATAATTGCATCAGGAATGCTCATAATGAACTCTAATTACTTGTGGAGGTCTAAATGAGAAAATCAGTGACGGGCAGCGGTGGGTACGGCAGAGTTCAGGCAAGCTGTAGGTCTCCTTGGGGAAATGGATGTGACAAATGACTCACTATTCATGTTCACTTATCCATACTCTTAACAGAGAGTAGGTTCTTCCCAACCGCTGTCTGAAACCATGTAGCAGTGTTCCGCTATTATTCATCTTTATATTGCCTGTCCCTTTCTGCTGTTTTACTTCCACGTCCTTTTGCACGGAAACCGCCTCCTCCATACATATTCCTAATCGTTTGATTTTGCCGCACATCTTCCCTGTCAGATTCCTGATTTTCTCCCTAAAGCCCGAGGCTTTATGCCCTGCAGTGTTCCCAGGTTGGTCAGCTCCTTCCGTCACCTCAGGCTTTGTGTCTTTGTGCGCTTTCAGCCCCGCCAGGCTGTCAGAACAGCAGATTACTTGTTATGTGTCGGACGCAGCTCGGAGAACCGACCAGCGTTTGAAGGACCCAGTATGAAATAAGCAGAGCACGGTACAAAGGCTAACTGAATTTAATACATAACAGTGATAACATAACAACAAAAGGTGCGGCCTGGCGTGGTGCGCTCCCAGCAGCGCTAACGGTCCGGAGCCAGAAGTTGTTTCGGACCCAAGGACCCCGCCGACACCCCCCAGGTGGCCGCAACAACCGAGTCTGTGAAAGAAGGAACCATTATGTGAGTCCACACTCTACACACAGAACACGTAAAGGTGTACAAACAGCAAACACTTCCTGGCTTGATTACTGATCAGCTTCCCAACCTGCAGGCATGGAACAATCAGTTCACAAAACTCCACTGCAGTGAAAGCTGATACATGACTAACATACAGCTCAATACAATAAGGTGTGAGGGACACCACATTTACTGACTGTATAACTGTTAGTCACAAAATCTAACGTACCTCAGGAAGTGTGCTGACGAGCGTGAGACCTCACCCCTCCTCTTTCACAGACTGTGCATCAAACCTGGACGTTCTCAGCATCCGCTGCTGATGAGATGGCTCCCAAGACGACGATCTCACCCGTCTGGTCACAAGGTCGAGTCTCTGGCAAATACACACTGTGCACTCCAGTCTTAAATGCCAACATGTTCCAATCCATCCAGATGCACCACAGCTGTGAGTCCTGACGAGTCGCAGGTGATCAGGGTGAGGTCCTGACAGCCTCAGCAACACAGCCACTCAGTTCCCAAACGCACCCGCCACCTGAGAGGAAAACCAAAAAAACAGAAACAAACCGGCAGCCAGTGCCCCCCCCAGCCATATAACAGTACCCCACCCTCACGGGAAGCCTCCCGGCGACCACACACACCTGGCCCAGGAGAAACACCCCCCTCCAGGGACCATGGCTGGAAACCGCGTCTGCGTTCATCCTCCGACTGGTTGAACTGGCTGCATCTTTGCCCTTGTTTCTGACAGTCTCTTAGCACAGGTGTGGCCAGGAGTTCTTACACCTGTGCGGTCAGCCTTTATCCAAACATGTGTAATTAGTCATAAAACAAAACACAAACAACCCAAAACACCCCCCCCTCCCCAGGGGACCGTCCCATCAAACCCCAGGGAAGGGGAGAAAAGAAAAACAACCCAAACTTGAGCTTACCAACAAAAATGCCAAAATACCCCCCCTCCTCCCCCCAAACGACACGTAGGGACCAACACCCCCCAGAGGGCCTCCCGCCAGCTCCAGCAGTAATAACCACGGCCGAGGGTCCCTCTGGGATCCAACGTCACCCACGGGGATACCAGCGCCTCCCAGAGGACCACTCGTCAACCCCAGGAGACGCCTCCCCTCATGACCAATGGACCCAGCCCCGGCCGTCCACGGCTAGATGGACCCAACGCCCTTTCCCCCCCAGAGGACACCACAGTCAAACCCTGAGGGCGGAAACTGGGGGGGGAAAACAAAAAGATACCCCAAACCCCCCCCCCCTCCCCTCCCCGGTGCAGAGGCTACCTGGGAAACGCCCAGCACAACCTAACTGCACCCCTCCAGCAATGCCGACACTACGGCACACCCGGCTGGAGTCAGAGGAGAAGAGAGGGCATAACAAAAAACAAAAAAAGAAAAAACAACCCAAGTACCACCCCATCACTCCCCAGGGGACCGTTCCATCTAACCCTGGGGATGTGAAACAAAAAAAAATAAAAGAAAAAACAAACAGACCAACACACAGTTGTTTGGGTCCCTTTTTTTGTTTTTTTTTTTGTTCTTTTTCAGACAGGCTGCAGGGTCACAACCCCAGACAAATAGTGGACAACAAAAAAAAAATCCCACACAAAACCAACTCAAAAAACACCCACACAAAATGAACTAACACAAAACAAATCAGTGAGTTATACCGTCAAGCTCAACCAAATGGAACACACCTGTTCCTACTCAAGAGCTTGACGGTAACGTGATTCAGTCACCACAAGGAGGAGCCAGAGTGCTAAAAATGAAAAAACCCCTTTGGCGACAGAAAAACAAACGAGCTGCCTTTATGTGCGCAGCTGTGTGCAACACACAACCAAAATGTGCTCAACTAAATAACGCCGGAGCTGATACAACAGAGCAGGCAGTAGTTACCTTTATCCGGGAAACGGGGCTACGACTGTAACACAGGAAGCTCAGCGACCCGTGCTAACAGAGCTCCGCCGTGCACGTAAACCCATTACAAACGCACTCTTGCAGCTCCCGTTTAACCCTCTTATCCGGTCGGAGCGTGACGCGAAGCCATCGCCAGTCACACTCCACCACGACCCACGGATAAGGCACAACACAGGAACACGGCTGCAAGAGAGCACAAATCAGTAGCCAGTAATGGGTTCTCAAACACGCACCATCCGGGCGGAGAGCCCCGCAACTGATCCGGATAACCACTGAACGTCTGCTGCCGCCTTCCCGGCGCGTTACCGTCTCTGCTACCGCTGGGTCCGTGATGTTTGGCCAGAGACTACTGTTATGTGTCGGACGCAGCTCGGAGAACCGACCAGCGTTTGAAGGACCCAGTATGAAATAAGCAGAGCACGGTACAAAGGCTAACTGAATTTAATACATAACAGTGATAACATAACAACAAAAGGTGCGGCCTGGCGTGGTGCGCTCCCAGCAGCGCTAATGGTCCGGAGCCAGAAGTTGTTTCGGACCCAAGGACCCCGCCGACACCCCCCAGGTGGCCGCAACAACCGAGTCTGTGAAAGAAGGAACCATTATGTGAGTCCACACTCTACACACAGAACACTTAAAGGTGTACAAACAGCAAACACTTCCTGGCTTGATTACTGATCAGCTTCCCAACCTGCAGGCATGGAACAATCAGTTCACAAAACTCCACTGCAGTGAAAGCTGATACATGACTAACATACAGCTCAATACAATAAGGTGTGAGGGACACCACATTTACTGACTGTATAACTGTTAGTCACAAAATCTAACGTACCTCAGGAAGTGTGCTGACGAGCGTGAGACCTCACCCCCTCCTCTTTCACAGACTGTGCATCAAACCTGGACGTTCTCAGCATCCGCTGCTGATGAGATGGCTCCCAAGACGACGATCTCACCCGTCTGGTCACAAGGTCGAGTCTCTGGCAAATACACACTGTGCACTCCAGTCTTAATGCCAACATGTTCCAATCCATCCAGATGCACCACAGCTGTGAGTCCTGACGAGTCGCAGGTGATCAGGGTGAGGTCCTGACAGCCTCAGCAACACAGCCACTCAGTCCCAAACGCACGCCACCTGAGAGGAAAACCAAAAAACAGAAACAAACCGGCAGCCAGGCCCCCCCAGCCATATAACATTACTCATTCAATCAGGCTGAAGAAGAGGCGTTCGGCAGATAAAGTGCATTCCGAAGGTGCTCCTTCTCTTTCTCTGCGACATATGTCGCCCAAGATTGTCTTTCTCCTTATCGACAAGGGACATTTGCATTTTTCTCGCCTTCCATCTTTCTGTTTGTGCTTCCTCTCCGAGTCTCCCTGCAGTATCTCGTCCCTCTGAATTATCAGACTTTTCACACTCATTTGCTCCCTCTATTCATTGACTACTCATTCCTCTGTCAGCTATCTTATACAAATGTCCTGTCAAATTTAGCTTTCATCAAGAAAAATATAACTGAATGCTTTCTTATTTACTTGCTTTGAGCACAGTCAGTGATATCTGTTTTCTATTCAGGCATTCAAAAGACAGAAGAGTAAAATGATTGAGCCTGCAGTCATGTCGTGCCCCCCCGTGTGTTGCAGGAAGTCATTTTTGCATAAGTGACTACTCAGCGTGCCTCAGTTATGCCCGACGGAGCACAATGACAGGTTCAACTGACTTCAATTCCATATGCACATTGTGAGGTAACAAACTATTTCAAACAATAGTATATTTGCAAAACAAATTTTCAGATGGCTACTTTTTAAAATATATTCTGGGTGGGATTTTTATTTTTACTTTTTTTGGTCTATCCTGTAACCTAATACAAATTTCCCACTCTTGAAGGAACATAACTTATTTAACTGGGTGTAATGTTTTTGAAATACCTAAATACCAAATGTCCTATTCAGGGGCAGTTTCTCCTACACATTATACTACGGATTCTGGATGTAAGTACAGCCACCATCTTGCATCAGGGTCTATTGTACAAATAATGAATGTTTATGAATTCAATGGTACAAAGATTTCATGAGGTGAAAGATTGAATGTTCCATTGGAATGAAATCTTGAGTGGAATGTTCCATCTTTTGTTATGTGTCGGACGCGGTCGGAGCACCGACCCAGCGTTTGAAAGGACCCACCACGAAATAAGCAGAGCATGGTTCAAAAGATAACAGAATTTAATAAACATAACAGTGGGTGAAGTGCTAAACAACTAAAAAGTCCGCGGTCTGGTGAGGTGGAAACACGGCGCACTCTCAACAGCGCAAACGGTCCGGAGCCACAGCAGTTCGGACCCAAGGACCCCGCCGACACCCCCCAGGTGGCCGCGACAAACCAAGTCTGTGAAGAAAGAAAACATGGAGGTGAGTCCAACTCCACACAGAGAGACACAACTCAAAGGTGCACGCAATCAGCAAACACTTCCTGGCTTAAATCTATATCAGCTTCTCACCCTGCAGGCACGAAACAACACAGTTCAAATCTCCACTGCAGCAGAAGCTGATTAGACAATTAGCATAACGTGACAGCTCACTAACACAAGGTGTGAGGGACACCAAATCCACTGTCATTACTTCATAAAAGTCACCAAAACCAAATTACCTCAGGAACTGTGCTGAAGAGCGTGAGACCTCACCCAATCCTCCTTCAAAGACTGTGGCGTCAAACCTGGAGCAGTCTCTGCGTCCGTAATGGTGAGATTGTTCTCCTGACGTCGATCTCACACGTCTGCTCACAAGGTCGAGTCTCTGGCATCACACACTGTGCATTCAAGGTTTAAATGCAGCAATCTCTGATCAAGACAAAATACACCACAGCTGTGAGTCCTGATGACCTGCACGTGAAAACAAGCCTCAGGTGTTCAGGGTGAGGTCCTGATGCTCAGCCACTCAGTCCTGAATGCATACCACCTGGTGGGAGAAACAGAAAACAAAAACCAAGCCAGCCAAACACCCCAGCCCACAACATCTTTCACTGAATTAAATATTTATTCAACTGAATGAATGAAAAAGCATTCCTTATTTGTGTTATATAATGGCAAAAATCATTGTCATTTGATATTTTATTAGTTTATGAACAACAGAAAAGGGACCACCAGATGGTGATCAACTGATCACCATCTGGTGGTGAGTTGGATCAGAGGATGAGGAGGACTTTGGACAGACCTGGTAAGCCAAAATGGGTAGTGCAGGTGAACGTGGAACGTCTGGAGGAGCCCACTGTCTGGCAAATCTTCAACTCACCCCTCATACGGGGTTTTTCTAGCTCCCTGTGGTGGTTGGGGGCATGGAACCAGAATGGACAATGTTCAAAGCTTCCATTTCAGGTCTTAGGTGCCTCAAGAGGTGGCAACCCTCGAAACCATGGTGGACACCGGTGGTCCTGCCGGGATATGTTATCTCGGATATGTTTGTGTGTGTGTGTGTTAGAAGAATTAGCACCGTCAATTAGCTTCCTCAAATTATTGTCCATTAGCAAAACAAACTCTGCCATGTTTAGCTAAATGCTGCTCCTGATAGTGTGAGTGCACACAGTGGTCGGAGCGTGCAATAACGCATTTCATATAGTACCAAAATTGCACGCTATAAAGCACTATAGCACAGTAAATGAAACACAATGGCAAATGGCATGAATAATCCATGTCACGTGACATACAAACCACCAATCAAATGACAAGGACCTACTAAGCCATTATATAAATACACTTCGTATACTACTATACAATATGACACCTAAATAGGCCCTTGTCATTTGATTGGTGGATTGTATATCATATCAATTATTTGTCCAGTTGTATGACTGAAATCATGTATATGTACATTTTTGCATCATTTACCGTGCATTTTTGTCCCATATGTTTCTCTCTATTGCACACTTCCATTAGTTTTATGTCATAAAAATGCTGCCATGATACAGGAAAGCTAAATCCAGCAGCCTTTAATACAAATTTTCTTACCATTGCACTCAAACATTCATTATTTGTATATTATGACACCTGAATATATCCTTGCCATTTGATTGATGGACTTTGACATGTGGACATGTGACATTCATTTTTGGTATTGCATGGCTGTCTTGACTACAATAGCATGTGTCTTTGGTACTATCCTTGCATTTTTTCCCCCGATCCGTTTTGCACTATTGCACATCTCTGTGATGGCGCGGCATGCTTGACAAGTAAGTTCAACAAGATTGCACAGCTCCATTAGTTTCTTGTAACAGATCCATCCATGATATGAGGAAGTTAAATCCAGCAGTGCCAGGGTTTGCTGGGACATCTTTAGCAGCTGTTGAAGCACTGTCAAATGAAGAATTGGACAAATATTTCCAGTGGATTTTTTTTTCGACTGGATTGAGGAAAGCAGACATGTTTCTACACAAATCTCTTAATTCCTCAACGCAGCGGCTCTCGCTGTCACTGAAATCAACAGTGTGTTATTGAGTCCTGCAGGACCAAATGAGCTGCTGGGTCTCTGCTTTCTGCTATGAGTTGAAATGCCTTCTTAAGTGAAATATAAAATGATGCAATATATTGAAGTGTAATATAAAATGAAAAATAAACATTTTCCATTCATGCAACAGAACGAATATTTCCATCTGTTGAAAGATGAAATGTACATTTCATTCAACTTCGCTGATGCAACTTCAATTTATTTTCATTTATATAGCGCTGAATCACAACAGAGTTGCCTCAAGGTGCTTCACACAAATAAGGTCTAACCTTACTAACCCCCAGAGCAGCAATGGTAATGAAAAACTCCCTCTGAGGAAGAAACCTCAAGCAGACCAGACTCAAAGGGGTGACCATCTGCTTGGGCCATGCTGCAGACATAAATTACAGAACAATTCACAAAACAAATATACAGGAAATGCTGTTTGTGCAAGGACAGGAGGGTCTCCAGCACAAATACCACACCCATCTCTGGATTGAGCTGCATCTTAAACTGAGAAAAAAAAAAAAAAAAAAAAAAACAGAATCAAGCATCAGAAAGACAACAAATACAGTATAATTTGTCAGCATTAAACAATAAGAAAAACAGGAAATACTAAGGTGATCGCCGGCCACTAGCCCTAAGCTTCACTAAAAGACCCAGAATTTAGGTAAAGTTGAAGCCTTGGCACACTCCATTTCCTAAGAAAATTAATTTAAAGAGTAAAATCGTAGAACTACACTATGCCAGTATGCTAGTCATACGAAAGGGAAAATAAGTGCATCTTAAGTCTGGACTTGAAAGTCTCCACAGAATCTGACTGTTTTATTGATGCAGGGAGATCATTCCACAGAACAGGGGCACGATAAGAGAAAACTCTCTGACCCACAGACTTCTTATTCACCCTAGAGACACAAAGTAGTCCTGCACCCTGAGAAGGCAAAGCCCGGGCCAGTACGTAGGGTTTAATTAGGTCAGCTAGGTAGGGAGGAGCCAGTCTGTGAACAGTTTTATTTACTAGTAGCAGAACCGTAAAATCTGATCTCACTGGGACAGGAAGCCAGTGAAGGGATGCCAAAATGTGATCGAACTTTCTGCCTTGATGCCTTGTTGTTTAGTTTTCAGCAGGACATGAAAGGGTAATTGCTAATTTTCGTTTCTGATGAAAATAAAATTGGGGACTTTTATCAGAGGAGCATAAATTAAATGGTTTTATTGGTGGTCAATAAATAGCAGATTGCCTCTATCATCTCACACCAAATCAATCAATTTAATCAATTTTATTTATATAGCGCCAAATCACAAGAAACAGTTGCCCCAAGGCGCCTTATATTGTAAGGCAAGGCCATACAATAATGATGGAAAAACCCCAACGGTCAAAACGACCCCCTGTGAGCAAGCACTTGGCAACAGTGGGAAGGAAAAACTCCCTTTTAACAGAAAGAACCTCCAGCAGAACCAGGCTCAGGGAGGGGCAGTCTTCTGCTGGGACTGGTTGGGGCTGAGGGAGAGAACCAGGAAAAAGACATGCTGTGGAGGGGAGCAGAGATCAATCACTAATGATTAAATGCAGAGTGGTGCATACAGAGCAAAAAGAGAAAGAAACACTTAATGCATCATGGGAACCCCCCAGCAGTCTAAGTCTATAGCAGCATAACTAAGGGATGGCTCAGGGTCACCTGATCCAGCCCTAACTATAAGCTTTAGCAAAAAGGAAAGTTTTAAGCCTAATCTTAAAAGTAGAGAGGGTGTCTGTCTCCCTGATCTGAATTGGGAGCTGGTTCCACAGGAGAGGAGCCTGAAAGATGAAGGCTCTGCCTCCCATTCTACTCTTACAAAGGAACTACGGGTAAGGAACTAGGAACTACAAGTAAGCCTGTAGTCTGAGAGCGAAGCGCTCTTTTGGGGTGATATGGTACTATGAGGTCCCTAAGATAAGATGGGACCTGATTATTCAAAACCTTATAAGTAAGAAGAAGAATTTTAAATTATATTCTAGAATTAACAGGAAGCCAATGAAGAGAGGCCAATATGGGTGAGATATGCTCTCTCCTTCTAGTCCCTGCTAGCACTCTAGCTGCAGCATTTTGAATTAACTGAAGGCTTTTCAGGGAACTTTTAGGACAACCTGATAATAATGAATTACAATAGTCCAGCCTAGAGGAAATAAATGCATGAATTAGTTTTTCAGCATCACTCTGAGACAAGACCTTTCTGATTTTAGAGATATTGCACAAATGCAAAAAAAGCAGTCCTACATATTTGTTTAATATGCGCATTGAATGACATATCCTGATCAAAAATGACTCCAAGATTTCTCACAGTATTACTAGAGGTCAGGGTAATGCCATCCAGAGTAAGGATCTGGTTAGACACCATGTTTCTAAGATTTGTGGGGCCAAGTACAATAACTTCAGTTTTATCTGAGTTTAAAAGCAGGAAATTAGAGGTCATCCATGTCTTTATGTCTGTAAGACAATCCTGCAGTTTAGCTAATTGGTGTGTGTCCTCTGGCTTCATGGATAGATAAAGCTGGGTATCATCTGCGTAACAATGAAAATTTAAGCAATGCCGTCTAATAATACTGCCTAAGGGAAACATGTATAAAGTGAATAAAATTGGTCCTAGCACAGAACCTTGTGGAACTCCATAATTAACCTTAGTCTGTGAAGAAGATTCCCCATTTACATGAACAAATTGTAATCTATTAGATAAATATGATTCAAACCACCGCAGCGCAGTGCCTTTAATACCTATGGCATGCTCTAATCTCTGTAATAAAATTTTATGGTCAACAGTATCAAAAGCAGCACTGAGGTCTAACAGAACAAGCACAGAGATGAGTCCACTGTCTGAGGCCATAAGATCATTTGTAACCTTCACTAATGCTGTTTCTGTACTATGATGAATTCTAAAACCTGACTGAAACTCTTCAAATACACCATTCCTCTGCAGATGATCAGTTAGCTGTTTTACAACTACCCTTTCAAGAATTTATGAGAGAAAAGGAAGGTTGGAGATTGGCCTATAATTAGCTAAGATAGCTGGGTCAAGTGATGGCTTTTTAAGTAATCACTTAAGGTCTGAAAATTCACAGAGAAACTCACAGTAACGACCAGGTGGACAATAGATAATAAATAAACTTATGAATTTTTATGCTTAAATAGATTTTTGCTGGTTATTGGTAGTCTGGGAGCAGGCACCGTCTCTACGGGGATGGGGTAATGAGGGGATGGCAGGGGGAGAGAAGCTGCAGAGAGGTGCGTAAGACTACAACTCTGCTTCCTGGTCCCAACCCTGGATAGTCACTGTTTGGAGGATTTAAGAAAATTAGCCAGATTTCTAGAAATGAGAGCTGCTCCATCCAAAGTTGGATGGATGCCGTCTCTCCTAACAAGACCAGGTTTTCCCCAGAAGCTTTGCCAATTATCTATGAAGTCCACCTCATTTTTTGGACACCACTCAGACAGCCAGCAATTCAAGGAGAACATGCTGCTAAACATGTCACTCCCGGTCTGATTGGGGAGGGGCCCAGAGAAAACTACAGAATCCGACATTGTTTTTGCAAAGTTGCACACCGATTCAATGTTAATTTTAGTGACCTCCGATTGGCGTAACCGGGTGTCATTACTGCCGACGTGAATTACAATCTTACCAAATTTACGCTTAGCCTTAGCCAGCAGTTTCAAATTTCCTTCAATGTCGCCTGCTCTGGCCCCCGGAAGACAATTGACTATGGTTGCTGGTGTCGCTAACTTCACATTTCTCAAAACAGAGTCGCCAATAACCATAGTTTGATCCTCGGCGGCTAAGCTACCTTGGTCCGCACCGACTACAGGGGCCTGGCTAGCTGTAGAATTTTCCAAGGTGCGGAGCCGAGTCTCCAATTCGCCCAGCCTGGCCTCCAAAGCTACGAATAAGCTACACTTATTACAAGTACCATTACTGCTAAAGGAGGCCGAGGAATACTAAACATTTCACACCCAGAGCAGAAAAGTGTGGGAGAGACAGGAGAAGCCGCCATGCTAAATCGGCTAAGAGCTAGTAGCTGCGCTAAGCTAGCGGATTCCTAAAAACACACAAAGTGAATAATGTGTAAATAATTTAGAGGTGATTCAGCAGAGGGAGTGCTTTAGTTAAGGCACGTGAAGATTACACTGTGAAACAAATAGTTATCTAGTTAACTAGATCAATCTAACTGTGCAGATTAAACAGCTAACAGATACAGCAAAACACCGCTGTGCTCCGGAACAGGAACTGATACAATACAGCAGTGAGAGCCAACCACCAGTAGAGGCAAGCCAAATGAAGCCACCTTGCAAATGAAAGATGGTGGAAGTCAGAGTCAACAGTTGCATCTATTCATACATGCTCAATCTGTCAAGGATATTTACTGAGCTCACGTTTAGGCCACGCAAACATTAGAAATTTCAAATGGAAAGCTGGAACACATTGTGATCATATTTAATGAGTTAGAAATTCAGCGGGGATAACAGTCCCCAGAGAACAAGACCATATTGATATCATATTTTCCATGTTTTCTGTTGGCTACACATTTGAGACAGTCTCTGTGAAGTTAAAGATGAGGCTGTTCAAGTGCATTAGTCACTGAAGGTCCAAAATATATTTACTCATGCAAATTCTGGTAAAGGATTTCCTCATTTTAGCTATTGCTTTCTCTTGCAGCGTGGAAGCAAAAAACCCTAGACATGTCTGAAACAAGTAGCTGAAATGGCCAAAAGTATGCCCTCATTTCTTACTGTAATTTAGAAAGCTCATCCATTGGCCATGCTGCATGAAATTAGAACTTTCATAATGAAAATGACAAGAGGAGTAGTGTAATGCTGTTTTGTTCCAATTTCAACAGTTTGTTCTTTCTGTGGGAAGTTTGGATGGAAATTCAAAATTCTGATTTCATTGGTTTGAGCCCAATGAGTCGAGTTTGCATGGGGAAAAAAATTAGACTGATCCCATAAGAACCCTAGGCAGAGTAGTGACTGCAAGTTTTGACCTGATTTCCACTCTTTCTGCTTCCTGCAGAAATTGTGGCCAGAAGTTCAAAAATCTGACTCATTACTTCATGGCCCTAGGGACCTAGTTCGCACGGTAGAAAATTCAGACAGTTCCAGTAGGAACCCGAAGTCGAGTAGCAATTTCAATTATAATTTGATCAGTGGATGATGGATGGATGACAGACAGACAATAGAGAATCAGTGCTTTTATACTGTACTGCCTTGCATCACCTAACAAAGAAAGTAGCGCTATCAACTATATGTCTATTTAAAGAATTTTAAACAGAAGGGTGTAGTTATCGACTAGTGTCTAAGCTTCGTCCCATCCTGTCTATGGCTGATGATGAGGCCCTGATCCATGCATTTATCTCTTCTAGATTAGACTACTGCAATGTTCTATTTTCTGGTTTACCGCAGTTCAGCATTAGGGCTCTCCAAGTGCTTCAAAATGCTGCAGCCAGACTTTTGACACGAAGCAGAAAGTTTGACCGCATTACACCCATTTTGACATCCCTTCACTGGCTTCCTGTCCCACTGAGATCAGATTTTAAGGTTCTGCTACTAGTCTATAAAATTGTTCATGGACTTGCACCTCCCTACGTAGCTAACCTAATTAAACCTTACGTACCGGCCCAGGTTTTGCATTCTCAGGGTGCAGGACTACTTTGTGTCCCTAAGGTGAATAAGAGGTTTGCGGGTCATAGAGCTTTCTCTTACTGTGCCCCTGTTCTGTGGAATGATCTCCCTGCGTCAATAAAAGTCAGATTCTGTGGAGACTTTCTAGACTTAAGACGCACTTATTGTCCCTTTCGTATGGATAGCATACTGCCATAGTATAGTTCAACACTCTTTACACTTTTAATTAATTTTATTAGGAAACGGAGCATGCCACAGCCCCAACTTTACCTAAATTCTGGGTCTTTTAGTGAAGCTTAGGGCTAGTGGCCGGTGATCACTTTAGTATTTCCTGTTTTTCTTGTTGTTTAATGCTGACAAATTACACTGTATTTCTTTTCTTTCTGATGCCTGATTCTGTTTTTTCTCTCAGTTTAAGGTGCAGCTCAATCCAGAGATGGGTGTGGTATTTGTGCTGGAGACCCTCCTGTCCTTGCACAAACAGCATTTCCTGTATATTCGTTTTGTGACTTGTTCTGTACTTTATGTCTGTAGCATGGCCCAAGCAGAGGATCACCCATTTGAGTCTGGTCTGCTTGAGGTTTCTTCCTCAGAGGGAGTTTTTCCTTACCACTGCTGCTCTGGGGGTTAGTAAGGTTAGACGTTACTTGTGTGAAGTGCCTTGAGGCAGCTCTGTTGTGATTTGGCACTATATAAATGCAAATAAATTGAAATGATTGAAATCTTTATCATGGCATTAGTATACACGTACTCTATGTTTGACTGCTTGAAGTGTGAATATGGTATGTCAGATGGGCTTCTTGAGATAAGATGGATGTTAAGGTAAGCAAATGACCACTTCAATGACATGCCAGCTCCAACAGTTAATTCTCTTTTAAGCCCTGAGGTCCTCACTCAAGGGACAAAATAAGGCAGCAAATGTATGAACCTGTCCTCCTCCACGTTTTGTTTCAGTCTATTCCTTGCCTCCTAGCCCTCCCTCTCTGTCTTGGGCTGTGTGGTATGAAATATTACTCACTGTGCAGAGAAAAGCTCAAACAGTGTAATTTATCTGAGTTAGAGACATGCAGGATAAGGCACAGGGAGTGCCGCCTCAACAGCATCCTGAATGGAACCTGGCGATACTTTGTAATCAGTGGTAGCTCCATATAATTTGGTTGTTCTACTGCATCTCTGTGACACCTCTCCATTACACAAATGTACATTATAATGTATAACAAACACACGCATGTGCATAAATCCAGCATTGGTCTTTCCCTCTTATATTTAATATTCACTCCTCTCTTCAGCTGCCTTTCTCTCTCTGGTGCTCACTTCTTCTTCCGTTCCACTTCCAAAACCTGTTTACTTCCCCTAGCCTGCAGCTGACTGTCTCCAGAAAATTTAGTTTTCTTTCACACTCTCTCCCTCTCTAATCTAAATTTCCTGGTTATCTGCACCATCAGTCCGGAGAAGACAAAGAAACCAGTCTGTTAAAGAAAATACAAGATGTCCAAACACCCAACAGGTTTACTGCAGCTTGCCCAAGACTTGGTGTGCACCTCCAAAACTATCAACTGTTGTTAATGTTTGATTAATCAAACTGTAAATCAAACATTTCAAGTCTGAGAGGATGTGCTGACACCCATCATTGCATTCACCACGGCTATGCCCCAAGTTCTGAACAGCAACAACAGAGCTAGACAATGGTTCATCTCCAAGTCTCAAAACTAACAATCTATCTCCTACAACTAGGTAAAGGTAAAGGTCAAGGTGTCTCCTTGTCCTTTCCACCTACTACGGTAATCATCACTGAAGTACTTGCATGCCGAATCATGTTCAGAGAAACGTACCACATGGCCAAAATCTTAGCACTAATACTCCCTCAAAATGCAAGTGATACTACTCACGGGTCTCTCAAAGTAACCATGAGTTTGACACAGTCATTCCAATACCCCGAAGAGGCCGAGTCTCAAAGATGTGCAGTCATTACCTTAGGTCACTGGTAAGTGATCAAGTATAACCCTGAGATATGAATATCACTGGCAAGATATAGTGGGGCAAATAAGTATTTGATCCACTGTCGATTCCTACCTACAAAGAATGGAGAGATCTGAACACAGAATTACCATTTCACATTTGATGGATTTTCACATTTGATGGATTACTCCGCGCACTGACCACTGTTGGAGCGATGCTGCCTCACGGTAAGCCTCGCTGACCAAATTACCTACAGAAAAATAAATCGCGCAAACGATGGAATTGAATTAGAGTGGGATTAACCCCTTTGTGTCTGATGATTTGCGGATGTTCATGCTGTTATACGGTCGCAAATATCTGTTTTACCACGTTGCCAGTAAAACTCCTTTTTATCGACTCCACTAATGTGACGATGGTAAAGCTCAATTTGCAACCGTTTAACCAGCATGAACGTCCACAAATCATCAGACACAACAGGGTTATTCCCTAATTATTGGCTTTATTTAACCAGGTTAGTCCCATTGAGATCGAGATCTCTGTTGCAAGGGAGACCTGAGCAGTTATAAAGTTTCCAATTCACCTAACCTCCGTGTATTTATATGTGGGAGGAAACCCACACAAACACAAGGAGAACATGCAAACTCCACACAAAAATACCACAAGTGGGAATTGAAACGATGACCTTCTTGCTTTGAGGCAACAGTGCTAACCACTAATCCACCATGCTGCCTGACACATGCTGATCTCTAAGGAGCCAATGGGAATGCAGAGAGAAACAGGAGAATTGTGTGCTCTTTTTTAATTACCCAAAATAAACCCTCAAGATGAAGACTTCCAGCAGAGGACACTGACCACAGTATTCCACTGAGCTTTTAGAGAAGATATATTGCCAGAACCACCACCGACATATGCAACCAAACACTGCAATTAACTGAAATATGAGGAGTCTAGAAACCTTTTCCCTGTGGTGTTTTGATGAGTCGGCATGCTTTTTAGCTTTTTTTTTTTCTCTTCAGTTAGGAATAATTAGCAACATGAGTCTCAGGTACTCTTTCATGTTAATATGCATACACACAAGGACAGACTCCTGGTTTCAAGTGCTGATGGAATGTACATCATTGGGGTAATTATTGAATATTTTAAACACAGCTGAAGTATCAAAGTGAGGGAAATAATTGTCTTGGAATCTGGTCTTGTAGTTTCTCTTGTACAGATTTTAATATTAGTCCACTTCTTGCAGATGTCAATCTTACAAGGAAGTTGGGGTCATGCAACTTTT
This sequence comes from Thalassophryne amazonica, assembly GCF_902500255.1. NCBI lineage: Eukaryota > Metazoa > Chordata > Actinopteri > Batrachoidiformes > Batrachoididae > Thalassophryne > Thalassophryne amazonica. The sequence goes on from NC_047119.1 coordinate 13,495,560, forward strand.
TTGCGTGATCTACAAATAGTTCTTGGTTTGCATGTGTTTTGTGATCCACAAACACAAATTTCCGATTTGTAACGTGTGTTGGTTTTTACAAATAAATGCGTATTGTGTAAATATGTCATTTTTCCATTTGTATAAAAAAAGCATTTGCAAAGTTGAAAATTCTGTTAGTGAAGTGTGAGTACAGAAACCTTTTTGCTGTGGTGTTTTGATGAGTCGGCATGCTTTTTAGCTTTTTTTTTTTTCTCTTCAGTTAGGAATAATTAGCAACGTGAGTCTCAGGTACTCTTTCATGTTAATGTGCATACACACAAGGACAGACTCCTGGTTTCAAGTGCTGAAGGAATGTAGACCATTGGGCAATTATTGAATATTTTAACACAGCTGAAGTATCAAAGTGAGGGAATAATTGTCTTGGATTCTGGTCTTGTAGTTTTTCTTGTACAAATTTTAATATTTAGTCCACTTCTTGCAGTGTCAATCTTGCAAGGAAGTTGGGGTCATGCAACTTTTTTGGGGTGATCTACAAATAGTTCTTGGTTTGCATATGTTTTGTGATCCACAAACACAAATTTCCGATTTGTAAGTTGTATGTTGGTTTTTACAAATAAATGTGTATTGCGTAATATGTTATTTTTCCATTTGTATAAAAAAAGCATTTGCAAAACTGAAAATTCTGTTAGTGAAGTGTGGCTCAGCATGTTAGTGGCTTTTAACACTCCAGCAGATGGTAGATGCATTTTGATGTGGGGGAGATGATAAGAGGAGTCTGATTTCCTATAATGCCTTTTGGTGCTTGTGTCATTTAACGCAGAATTTGCGCATTACTTAAAAGTGAGATGTTTTCACTTGTAAAAATGACAGATTGCTGTTAATATGTTGATAAACTATCTGGAATTACTCTGTTTATAAATGGAACCATGAGTGAAAGTGCCTTGTGTTTGATCTAAACGGTCACCACGAAAGGGTAAGTGAGATGTCTTTGGCAGCAGCTGACAGGTGTTTAAAGACACAAGTGCTGCACTGAATTTATGCTGAAGCCTCTGCAGCACTAAAAGTTTAAACTGGTTTATTGGTCGCCAACAGTGTGCCAAGTCAATACTAAAGGGTAACAGTCCACTAATTTTTTAGGAGTTTATTGGTTTTGTGTTATAAAAGTTAACTTTTCAATTAGCGGATCAGTGGTTATCGAAGCTAACCTTTCAATTAGCTGTGCCCACCACTGATGTGGAAAGAGGAGAACCTTCCAGAAGGCCAACCATCTCTGCAGCAATCCACCAATCAGGCCTGTATGGTAGAGTGGCCAGACGAAAGCCACTCCTTAGTAAAAGGCACATGGCAGCCCATCTGGAGTTTGCCAAAAGGCACCTGAAGGACTCTCAGACCATGAGAAACAAAATTCTCTGGTCTGATGAGACAAATATTAAACACTTTAGTGTGAATTCCACACACCATGTTTGGAGGAAACCAGGCACCATCCCTACAGTGAAGCATGGTGTTGGCAGCATCATGCTGTAGTGATGTTTTTCAGCGGCAGGAGCTGGGAGACTAGTCAGCATTGAGGGAAAGATGAATACAGCAATGTACAGAGACATCCTGGATGGAAATCTGCTCCAGAGCACTCTTGACCTCAGACTGGTGTGACAGTTCATCTTTCAGCAGGACAATGACCCTAAGCACACAACCAAGATATCAAAGCAGTAGCTTCAGGACAAATCTGTGAATGTCCTTGAGTGGCCCAGCCAGAGCCTAGACCTGAATCCGATTGAACATCTCTGGAGAGATCTGAAAATGTCTGTGCACCGATGCTCCCCATCCAACCTGATAGAGGTTTAGAGCTGCTGCAAAGAGGAATGGACAAAACTGCCCAAACATAGGTGCGCCAAAGTTGTGGCATCATATTCAAGAAGACTTGAGGCTGTAACTGCTGACATTCAGTGTGCATCGATTCAATTGATGGGTTAAATTGTGATGGATCGGTCGCTGTCTGCTTGCATAATTTTTTTTTTTCCGATGCGCATTGAATGCACCATGGATGGAAGCCGGTAAGCACATTTGTACCACAACAAAAATTATGACATCAATAGCCATTTTTCTTAACATTTGGTCCTTCAGTTCAGGACACCGGAACGGCCGTTATTTTGAGGGTGTTTATGGGGAAATGATCATTTCTCGATATTGATTGCAGACTGCAATCTTTATCTTCCTTGTCCTCTTCCTCTGCCTCTTTCTTTGGGTCTTATCACTGCCTCCATGATTGGAGATTTGACAAGATGTCTTACCTGAGCTCTAGTGCCCAGGTCAGACTGATTGGCGGTGAGCTTTCTGTGTGAGTGTTTTCAGGTGTGTGCATAAGTATTTCCAATTTCCAGATGTTTTGCATTTTTATTGTAAGTGCTTTCCCAGTGATAAAGTATTTTGTGTGGTGCACCAAGTATCTACTGTAGGAAATTGTGTTGAAGAATTACAAGCAAAGTGCAAGGCAGAAAATGTGTTTAAGGTATTGTCACTTTGTGTTTTAGCTATTGTTACAGGTTGTTTTAGATTTGAAGCTTTAGTCTAAGCATTAAGCAGTTGGCAAAAACTGTATTGCCTACCATTATTATTTTTTTTTTACCTTGTTTAATTCTTCTTGCTGACTGCACATTTTGATTGCTTTTGGTTTATATTATTATTATTTTGTGCTTTGTTAGCTCGGCTAAACTGGGTATTGACTGACAACTTAAACACTTTATTTCTGCCCCTTAAGACAAAACGCATTCAAGAATGAAAGTACAAGTATCCAGAGAAATGTGCTACAAATGAAGATATCCTAAAGTTAAAGGAAAATAACCATTCAAAAGAAACCGATAAAAAAGTGCTCTTACGGGAACATAGTTCTGTGCAGTCTTGAGTGTATTATATTTTTTAGAGATCCATTTATTTAATGAAATTTGACAAAAATGCAAATAAATGAATATTTAAAAAAAATAACACCAATATTTTATTTTTTATTCCTTTATGGTTATTCAGGTGGCTGACAAACAAACAAACCAAGAAGAATTTGGGTACAAGAAAGTAAGGTACATCAGTTATTACAGTATGTCATGCCTCAGGGATATGAATGTGGCTCCCTTTTAATCTGGCTA